>NC_056732.1:107597313-107599813 GCF_019279795.1 Protopterus annectens | reverse complement strand
TACATCCCACAACCCCCCCCCCCCGAAAAGAGGCTACTAGCCTAGTGGAACTACCCCAGTCAAAAGAGGATATATAAAATAAATAAATGCATTAAAGATACTGCTTCATATTTTATTTGTATGAGATGTTCACTTGGAAAAATTCCTAAACATATAAATAAATTGGTATAGTCTTGAATGGTATCTTGCCATGCACATTTTCAGAGTTGTCAACTATGTGATATTTTCTGTACATAATGCGCTGTTTTGTTTTGCACTGTACATGTGTTTTGCCATTCATAGATTTACACAAGTCAAAAGCCCAAAATATTAGATGAATTTACTTTTGAAAGTGCTATGATTTGAAAAAAAGAGTCATTAGTAAATGTATCTATATTTATATCAGCAGTTTCTGACACTCCTGTTCCAAAAATATGGCTAGAATTTTTTAAAATGTGCAGTCAGTTTTTTTCAGGATCTTTGTACTGTGTTACTTCAACAGTACTTTTAGATAAATTCTGCTGCAGTCTAATTTAACTATAGTGTTTCAATACATTGTTTTCCAATAGCTTGTCACAGTGCTTCAAACACATTTTCAGAATTCACTTTATCATTTTTACTATTTATATATATATATATATATATATATATATATATATACGTGTGTGTGTATATATATGTGTGTGTGTTTGTGTGTATATATGTACGCACACACACACACACACACAGATATATATATATATATATATATATATATATATATATATATATATATATATATAGATTCACTTTAGGAGCTCAAAATACTGAAATATTGAAATTCAGTATTTTGAGCCCATAAAGTGGAATCCTGAAAAGAGAGAAACCTCAGAAGCATGAAATTCAAAACCTCGAATACCGAAGGTTTTGAATTAGTGCTTCTGGTGTTTCGCTGTGGTTATGGATTCAGGTAAGTGTGTATGTGTTAAGGGTTTTGGGTAGGAGCTGTGGTGTGTGTTAGTGTGTTTTGTTGCTGTGATGTGTGTGTGTGAGGAGAATGTAGTTTGTGTGGTGGTGTTTTGTTTGTGTTTGTATGTAGTGCGACCTCGGAGTTAGAATAATTAAGTAGGGGGGTGTGAGTGGCACCCCACATGCGGGGTGCAGGGGGGCTTGACCCCCTGCTTTTATATAGTAGACAGCTTGTGTTTGTGTGTGGGGAGGAAGGTGTGTGTGTGTGTGTGTGTGTGTGTGTGTGTGTGTGTGTGTGTGTGTGTGTGTGTGTGTGTGTGTATGTGTGGAGTAGAAACGCTAATTCAAAATCTCCAGTGTGTGAGATTTTGAATTTTGTGCTTCTGAGTTTTCGTTGTTTTTAGGTTTTGACTTTATAGCCTCGAAATACTGAATTTCGATATTTCAGTATTTTGAGGATATAAAGTGAATCCATATTATTATTATTTATTATTATTTTTACAGCATTGTTATGAGGGCATTGGATGCATTGCCCTGTAGAAATGCTTTAAAGTTTTAAAAATATAGCAGTGCATTCCAAAATTTTCTTTTTTTTCTGTCAAAGTTTCAGTATCAGGTCTCACACTTGTCTGTTGACAAATGGAATTTCCTGCACATCAAACTATACATGCAAAAGTGTGCACAAAAACATATTTTGTAAATAGGAAATACACAGCCTGAATTATTTCTTTCCCTTAACTATTCCCCTCTACCTATTTTTCTTTTCTCCCCAGCACGTATTACATATTAACCTTTTTATTTTTTGTCTTCATTAGCAGAAAGTTGCAATTAATTCACCATGTTGATTAAAAGCCTCACAATCATCTTCATCTCTCTTTTTTTTCTATAAATCATCCTTTTCTAACAATATAATTCAATATTATAGGGTATCTCACTCTTGTGTAACCCCATTCAAATCTCTGACTTGTCACTTCACCAACAACCTATTCTCTCAGCCTTTATTTCCCTATAAATATATATATATATATATGTGTGTGTGTGTGTGTGTATATATTTTATATGTCCTGAAAAATAGTACTGCCAAAAATAACACAGTATATCAGCCATCTACCAGAGAAGACTAGTTTGATTTGTTAGTATTTTTGTCTGTGGTCTAATGTTCATTTTTCATTCATGTAAAACACTGACCATTTCATTACATCTATGTATTGGCTGCTGACCAGCTAAAATATCGTGGGAAACATTTTTCTTCTGATTATTTGGACATCTAACTGCTTGCAGTTTTCCTCTTCCCCAGAACTTATAGATCATGATCATAAATTATTTAGTCCACGAAGGTCAAGTAGGTGGTTGCTTGGAGCTTACAGTTGCCATAGTTTGTTTTCCTATCCATGATGATCAGTGTTTAATGTCATCAGTCCTGCATGCAGTTAAACTTCTGCTATTTCACCCTAACGTTATACAAATGATGATTTCAGTGTCCATAGCACAAGCAACCTGAAACTTCCATATATATACACAGAGAAGCATACATTCTTTTATTTATTTATTTGTCCTTTAATAACCGAGAAAG
>NC_056732.1:107592313-107594813 GCF_019279795.1 Protopterus annectens | reverse complement strand
GAAAGCGCACTACTCTTGTCCATTGTGTAAACTCTCTTCTGATTTGAGATTTACATAGGTCACACAGATTTTTATGTCATTTTTTTTGGGTTTCCATCTCACTTCTGCCACTGACATCTGCCCTTTTCCCCCTTTAGTCCATTTACCTTCACGAGTGCATTGGGTACAGTAAATTCCTGCAACTGGTATCACAACAGTTGTTAGACCAGCTTCCATCCCATATCATAGCAGAATAAATTTAAATAACCTTTCTCAGCCTCATAATATTTCATTTTATATGTGTACATTTCATATGAGTATATATTTGTGTATTTTTTTGTATGACAACTCTGTATTTTATGCATATCTTGGACTTATATTATTTTTTCTTGTACTTCTCTCAATGTACTTTGTCTGGATTGTCTTAATCTTACCTTGTCTGCATTGACGGTTTAGTTATATGTTGAATTTTAACACTTATTTATTCTGTATGAGATAATGTTGATTAGTAAGATATTAATGTGGTTTCTGCACTTTGAGCTATGGTCATGATTGAAAAAGGGTCATTAGACCAGGCCATTTACAAGGCAAACAAATAATTAATAAATAAATAAATTAATAAATGCTAAATACAGAGGAGCCCTGTCTTTCCATGTAAAGAATAGACTTTCATATTATAAGATTGTCATCCCACCATAAGAGTGAGAAGTGGGAGATGGGCATGAAATATTTGGCCAGGGGTGGAGACTTTTTGATTGAAGGAAGCAAGAGAATCCCTAATTTGTCAGAGCAAGGGCAGCATCACAGACATTTTCACCTATGATACTGGTCGACTTATGCCTGTATTCTGCCAATGAGTGATAGGCCGCCTGCAGCTGGGGAGATATGTGCAACCTTGAGCAGAGCATGCCCCAGCATTACCCAGAATCCTAGTCCCTCATTTCTGTATTGGTGAGCTCCAATGAATGATAGGCCGCCTGCAGCTGGGGAGATATGTGCAACCTTGAGCAGAGCATGGCCCAGCATTACCCAGAATCCTAGTCCCTCATTCCTGTATTGGTGAGCTCCAATGAATGATAGGCCACCTGCAGCTGGGGAGATATGTGCAACCTTGAGCAGAGCATGCCCCAGCATTACCCAGAATCCTAGTCCCTCATTCCTGTATTGGTGAGCTCCAGTGAATGATAGGCCACCTGCAGCTGGGGAGATATGTTCAACCTTGAGCAGAGCATGCCCCAGCATTACCCAGAATCCTGGTCCCTCATTCCTGTATTGGTGAGCTCCAATGAATGATAGGCCGCCTGCAGCTGGGGAGATATGTTCAACCTTGAGCAGAGCATGCCCCAGCATTACCCAGAATCCTAGTCCCTCATTTCTGTATTGATGAGCTGACATAAGCCCTTTAGTCCCATTCTTCCTGAGTGGCTCTTCTAGTGAGTTAGCTGGTAATCAGACGTGGTCATTTGAGTATTAGTTAAGGCTATCTCCATGCTGTGGACCCAAGGATCACACAGATTTGTATTAATGCGGGTGGGTTTTGGTTGGTTTCATAAACTAGTTTTGAGTTAAGTTTTTATCTTTTCATTTTTAATAGTATCATGTAATTTTGTAGTACTTTTGTATCAGTATATTAATGGTTATGTTCAAATATGCTTTGTTTTGTTACATTTAATATCAATGCAGATGTTTAGATTTGGTTCTGTTTTCACTTTTTGACTGGCTATCTGTTTTAGTTTTTTTTCTTGTCAAATTTCTTTTAATAATTTTTATTGTGTAACAAAAAGAAAAGACAAACAAGTAAATGATCCACCAGGTAGCCAAGATATACAAAGAAATCTTATACTCATTAATCAGAAATTTAAAGAAGATTCAGTGTATTTAAAACAAAATGTTAAATATAATTTTTAGGGATTTAATTTTGATGGAGTGTTTCTATATGTATTTCGTGTGCAAAGTATGTCAAGCTGTTTCTTTTAAAGTACACACAATAGAGTGGTGCTAAATGCCTGATGATGTGGGTAGGATGGTGATCAAATTATCTATTCTCCAGCTCAAATAAATATGGTGGATTTCAACAATGAAGTGCTCACATGAATGTGAATATTGTAAATAGCACTCTATTTTGTGTATAGAATTTGTAAATAAAATTGTTTTTGTGTTTCCTTAAGCACATAAAATGAATAAAAGTTTTTCTTCAACAACAGAGAACAACTTTTGTTGTATTAGCCAGATCACTTAAAATGAGAATGTTGCTTTAAGAGCGGAGAGAAATGCTAATGTATGAACTAGAGCAGGTTCCTTAATTAAATAGTTAGTGCTACATTAAAGGAGGGCTATGGTAAGCCCTTTCAGAGTGTTTGCTGCCTTTCTTTGAGGGGTTAGGGATTTGATGTCCAAAGCAGTGGCTCTGGCAGAGAGACAGCAGAGGGAATGAAGACCCGGAAGAATACACAAAGAGGATGTTGGAGATTGTCACTGCTCTATGAATCCAGAAAAGAGAGAGAGCTACTGAGAGTATGAG
>NC_056732.1:107504813-107589813 GCF_019279795.1 Protopterus annectens | reverse complement strand
AAAATAAATTGAGGTGGAAATGAAATAAAGCAGATATCACATCAGTTTTTATACTTTACCAGTAAGACACAATCGTGAGGGAAATATTAGAGTTGGTTGTTAGGTAAGTGCATTCAGACTACAGGAGCAAGGTAAAATGTTTCATGTGCATCTCTTCTTTTGTCATTAGGTTTGTGAAGCAGGCTTAATGTTTTAACTTAACAAAGCATACGTAGCTGACTCAATGGCACCATCGAACAGGGTACACACCTGCATCACTGGTGACCCATATAAGGAGTGAACAAACATACTTTGCAGCTGTCCAGATTTTCTCAGAATGCCCAGATTTTGTCTCATATTTTTGGTCCTCTCCTCATACAATCTGTGATTTTCTGACAATTCATGAGGATTGAAGATATAGATAATGACATAGATTTGATTTTCAGATTCCATATCCTTAGAAAATGCATGTTGACACAAATCCTGTTATTCTAGAAACGTTGTAAGTATATAAGAGCAATATGTAAAATCAATCCCTATTTTTGGGCCTTTGTCCCTCCATTATGTAAGGCTTTGCCCCGACTTCTGGTGCGAAGAGGGTAAGAGGTGTGGGAGTGAATCATGTGCCAGAGACACATTATAGAAGTGGGAGGAATGAAAAGGTTTGCATCTGTTTTTCTCGTTTGGAGGAATAAAGATGAGGAGAGTCCCATGGCTTCATCTCTGCCATTGTCATCCACAGTGTTGAGCATTTTTTGAATTCCAGAACCCTCAGTTTTGAGATATTTGATTATACAGCTAAGGCAATTGTTAACCAAGTTTTTAGCTATTACATGGTCTGAAGTGGACATTCCTAGCCACATTTGATATCATCTCCCCACCCTCCTCTTGAGAATTCAGGGTCTTGCTGATTGAGGCATGCCTCTTCTCCATAATTATTAAGAGTGACACTGCTGTAAGACACAGCCATATTAAAATGGTCTGATGTCATGTATCAAGTGGTCTGGAATCATGGCTTGGTTGCAGTACAGAAATACTGATCTTTGTAGCATAAAACCCGGATATGTTACCATTTCTTACTTGTTGCTTTGGTGTGTTATGTAGCAGTTTGATACCAAATAATGCTTACTGACCGAAAGTGTTACTTAAGGCAGTTAAGAGACAGGATATTTATTACAAAACTAATCTGTTGAATATGACTACACATTTTAAAGTAAGCCTCTGTTATTGCAAGAGAATCACAGCTGCTGAAGTAATGCTCATTATGGGATATAAAGTACCATTCAGTCATATTTTGCACGTTGAATGACTTGGACAGTAGGTGTTACAGTAATGAGCCTACAAGTAGTGTGTTTTCTTGAGCACACTCATTAGCATAGACTTGGAGTTGAAGGCCTCCTGTTGTGTGTAAAATGTCTCATTAGGCATCCAGAGGTATAACTGGGAAGTATGATTTTCTAATTTAAATTACCAGGTAGAGGTAAATAATATATATTCCTATTAAAAAAATCCTGAGAATTTTTGCAGCTGCTTCAGCAGACACATCACAGGAGCGTTCCATTAAGGATTTTACTAGAAGTGCCAAGTGAAGGCGCTCATGTTGGATTCTGTCAGATTCCTGTTGTGATGATGGGCCCAAAACACATATAATTACTGTACTTTGGTTTCTGTAAGTACATAATTTAAGAATTCACTTCTATTCTTTTACAGTAGTCATCTATGATAAGCTATGAGAGTGTATAGGAATTAAAGAAAGAATGCAAGAAAAGGAAAGAACCTTCATGTCTGTCTGGCAAATCTTGTCCTTACAGAAGTCTCACAATATGGTCATTACCTTATTATACATTATTTTGATTTTAAATGTTGCATTTTATATGGATGAGTTGGATAAACTGCATATAAATCAGTGAAAGATATTTCCTCTAATATTTGTCAGCAGTCTTTAACCAGATGTTTGAAACTCTTCAGAGCTGAGGCAGCGCTCTTTATATCTGAAATCATACTGAATAGTGTGGGCAGAAATATTGATGGAAGTTTAGAAGTTGTGCTAAAACCTCTATTAGCTCATATTAAAGTGTGTTATCTATTGCACAGCCTGGAAACTGTCTATTGCTGGAGTTTGAGGCTGACCTATCCGATATAAGTGACAGTGGTCTGAATATATATATATATATATATATATATATATATATATATATATATATATATATATATATATTTGAATGCCATAAAGGATATTTATTTGTTAATCACTTATTTGTGTTGTTGACTGAGAAGTCTGACTGGGCAAAGACCATTTTCAGTAGAGGCCCAGGGAGAGAAAATCCAGCAGGTACATTTAAGATACTCTTGACAAAACAAACTTTTTACAAAGACGGTGAGTGCCTCTCAACTGTACAGATTTTCACAGAATGTCCAGATTTTTGGCCTGTTCTTATTTTTTCTTGGCAAATCACTGGGATGATCTCAGGATTGAAGTCACTAAATAATGACATACATTTGAGTTTTAGACTTCAAATCCTTCAGAAAATGTATATTAAAACAAATCATGTTACTCTAGCAACTTTCTAAGTTTATAAGAGCAATATTTAAAATATGTCCCTGTTTGTACCCCCATTTTGTCAAGCTTTGTCCAGATTTTTTGCATTGGCAGGTTGAGAGGTAGATAGTTATTAAGACATCTGGATATAAACATGTAACTTATGTAGTTATTACTGAATTCTAAGACATCTGGATGTAAACATGTAACTGTTATGTAGTCATTATTGAATTCCAAGTATAAAACATTTTGTATGCAAACAGTTCATATGTGATATAAGTAACAAGCAGACATTAGATATGACTTAAAAGACCTGTGAGGAGGGCTGCAGTGTAGGTGTTAGGAGGGCTGCAGTATAGGTGTTAGGAATAAATAAAACTGAGGTAAAGAGTGAGAACCGTTAGCCTTTGTGTAGATAGAAGTTAAAGCTAGAAGAGAGAAAGAGACATTTTATGGCTGTTGAGTCAAGGATAATGAGTGTAAGAATACTAGGGGTTTTCCTGATGTAGGACCCGATTATAATAACGGTGGAAAGTACTTCAAGGAGGTGGAGAAAGTGGGATGGTCAGAAGAAATTGAAATGTAAAGTGAGGATTACGGTAGGAAAAGGACTTGAGGAGGAATCTTACCTCTCAAGTGCACCTCATTACGAGGAACGTACCTCATTTGGGGTCTTAAAAAGTTCTTGTTCCTCAAAGTTCCTCAAAGTTCCACATTGAAAGACTCTGTCACACATTCAGTGATAAGAATGTTTCAAGTGAAATCCATTGTAAATAGAAATTAATCATATTAATTCATTAAAAGATCTTCTTTATAAGTAAAACCAGCATATTTTAATCATCGTATGACCTTCCTAATAGAAGTTGTTAGTAAGCCATTAGTATGTGTTCCACATTTTGCCCATTTGTTCCACATTATGAGGGCTAGTGTTCCTCATTTTGGAGATAGAAGGTTGAGAGCTATGGGAGGAGTGATAGAAAAGTTTGTTGTGTAGAAGGGGATAGAGGTTATGAAGGGATATAAAGTCATCTTGTAATCATACCTCTCAACCTGGAAACATCAAAAATCTGGACAAAGGCCCAGAAAAATAGGTACAAATCTGTATGCGGATTAACATAAAATTTGCATACGTAATTACGTAACCCCTTCCCACTTTGGAATTGTGGGATACCAACTTTTAAATGCAAACTATAGAACAGACAAAATATGATCATGAAACACAAAAATAAACAGAAGAACAATTTTTGGAAAATTATTTTCAGAATATAGGAATGTTGTGTTTTTCATATTAAGAAAACAGTTGCCTGCAAACAGGTGAATTACACAGCAGGTAACATGTACTCCTGCTGCGTTATGTTTCTGGAAAGCTGTTCAGCGCATATATCGTGTGTTTGTTCGACAGTAATGGGATGCAGTGTCACAAGCATAGGAAAGTGGGGAGGGAGAGACTACCAACACAGGTAGATAAATCTAAGAGAATGAGAAGACATCAAATAGTTCCAGAAATGTATATTTGTATGACGTAGGCTGATGTGCCACAGCAACTGTATTTGTATATCTCAGCAAATGGTACCTATGCCACAGGTAGGCATGGCATCCTTTGACTGCCGTCAGAGTACTGTATGTGTATGTGCTATTGTGTAAAAAGTGACTGCAGATTTTAAAACCAGTGATTTCTTAAGACCATCTCATGAGTAATTCAGATCACATACAGTTCTTCTTTAACTAGCCTTCTTGGTTCCATAATACAAAGGTGAAATGTTGTGCCTGCAGATAGCAGTCTGGCACAAAATAACTGCAAACACATTGTAGGTTATGACCTTCTTGATATATTAAATTGATGCGGAAATACAAACAGACTGCTGCCCCAGGAACTTCAAGACAGACAGTGCCTCTCCTGTCCCTGAAATAATGTACAGCATTAAAGGACATCAGAAAGGAGTACACTTTAATTAGTCTTCTAAAATAGTGTACAAGTAGAAAAGCTTAAAACACTATTACATTTTTTTTTATCAGTTCCTTCATTCTGTGTCTTCCAGAAGAAATTAACACATTTCCACTGCTTCTACATAACTGCTAACACTTGCACTGAGCATACAACTCAGACACACAAACACAGTCTGACTGTGTTTTATGTAAAAAGTCCAAATCGACATGGGTACATCTTTGTGTTCAACCTTCTTTTTCTTTTTCCCAGTTAGGGGTTGGCACAGCAGAACAACGGTCTGCAGAATGATTGGCAGTGGAGTTTTACAGTGTTGAGTTGCCAGCCCAGCACCCAACCTTCCACAGAAGACACACACACACACACACACACACACACACACCCTAGGGCCAATTTAGAGTGTCCAATCTTATCCACCTACAGCATGTCTTTGGGATGTTGGAGGAAATCAGAGCACCTGGAGGAAAGCCACATGACCATAGGGAGAACATGCAGACTCCGCACAGAAGGCACTCCAGCCAAGAATCGAACCAGAGAACCTTTTGCTGTGAAGCAGCAACTCTAACCACTGTACCACCGTGGCCACCCCAAATACACAGGATACTGAATATGTGAAAAGTCACCATTTTAAGTGGCTCTCTCTCAAAGGGTCATTGCTCTTATTTTTCTACAGCACACATTAGCAGCATCTCACTAACTTGCAGTCAAGTGACAGGCCATGCAGAAAGCGTTTTATGTTCCAAAGAAGATCACAAATATTTCCTAGCATAATTGAAAAAGATGGATTTCTGCTGAAAGGGCCTCTCCTTACTCAGTTGTTCTGAAGCAGGAGTGTTTTTGTAAGACAAGGCCATTAAGAACGTCATTCTAAAAAAATATTTTTTAAACACTAACTTTTAACAAAATATCCTGAATTACTAGAAACCACTGTGGCCAACATTCCATTTATTAGTTGGTTAAAGTACACCATCACAAACTGAGTAGACACCACAAAAGCATGTAACCATGTATGTCTCAAACGAAGAAGGCTGTTAATACATGTTGCCCATTATTAAGGCCCATGATCAGAAACTAGAAAGAAAAACTTCATGATAGTGTCAGATATGGTGGCCTTAACACCCAGTGGACCAACGCCATCAAGTAAATGGCACCTAACCATGGCTTAAAATAGAAGGAAAGTGATCTAGAGTTATTTCTGAAGTTCAAATACTGCCACTGAGGCACCAAACTTTCCAAGATTTAATGTCTGCAACAATGTCCAAAAAATCTCTCACACACACACACACACACACACACACACACACACACAGACACACACACACACACAAACACATCTCTCTCTCTCTCTCTCTCTATATATATATATATATATATATTATGCATACACATGCATACACATGCACACACACGCACACACTCACACACACACACACACTCACACTCACACTCACACACACACACACACACTCACACTCACACTCACACTCACACTCACACACGCACACAATGCCTCTCTCCCCGTATGGTAAGCCTCAGTGCTAAATAACGTGCAGACAACACTACCATATTAGACATTCATATCACACATTAAACAAACACCTTATTGCGTTTTACCTTTTATTGCTAACTGGTGACAAGGAATAAGGAGATACTTCTTTTCCGTCAGGGCTAGCACGTTTGGAGCTGAGTGAATACCGAGTGCTGAAAATGACTTCATTCAACTTTTTGCAGTAGATAACAGATAACCTCAAATTTAACTCTCCGATAGTGCTCTTTTTCTGTATACTTAATTCTGCTTGAAACATTACAGCTCATTGTAGTACTGCACTGTTCTGCCTGCCACATTTTCATTTACATTTAAAAAACACTGATGTGTTATTTAACATATTTGCAACCAAATGTTGAAATATCACAGCATTGCGCACTGAATTTTCTATTTCTTTCCTTACCTGAGTTTGGAGCAGCTACAGGAAGAACTGGTGGTGGTGATATGTTTTGTTATGACAGCTGAGTTGACCGGTCCGACGACTGCTGCTGCAGAGTGCAGACTGCTACTAACTAATGAACGGCTTGGGGAGGGGGGTGGCCTTGTCTTGCTCGCTCAGTCAGTTCTGTTGCTCTAAAAAAAAGTCTAGTAATTAATATAAAACAAAAAGCAGTGTCAGCTGCTCTGAGTGCTCTCACAACTGTTGACTCTATGTGATTGCTGGCTGAAACACATTGTCATCTTGCCGAACTTGCCACGTAAACATAAAAAACAGTGCAGTCACACCCCTGAAGCCCTCAGACGAATTCCGACAGGCTGCGCAGACTGCACACAAAGCTGAAGTCAACGTGCACGCTCCTGCACGCAATGATGATAGCAAAAGTTCACAAAAAATAAAAATTTTAAAAAGACAAACAAGAAATCTGGAAATTAAGGGGGGCACTCGGGAAATTGTGGCACCCAATTAGTTGAACCTCAAAACCAGTAAACATAGAGGAATTTGGTACGGTCAAGAGGTATGTCTTGTATTGTAGTTAAAGTGCATTAAAATTGGGGAATCGTGTTTATTGGGCAAAATGAAAAATGAGAATGCAGGTATTCATTACATTGTGTTTATGGGAGAAGGAAGTCACTTAGTCATTACACACTTGACTGTTATGTTGGGCACTTTCACATTTGTAGCTCCAAAAATAAAATCATGCTGTTTGGAACAGCAGCAAGACTGGGCTTTCCCTGCCAGGACTGGACAAGCTCTAAAATAAGTCTGCACTGTGTGGAACAACAAGGTTGAGCATTTTTCACTAAAACTGAGCTATACTCTGCCGCAATTAATAGCTTCCTGAAAGTGCACATTTACAAATTGCCTGGATTCTTTCCTGAATCATTCCTTTCTATGAACATTCATATTCAGCATCTTGAAACAAAGCTCAACTGTCATTTCAGGCTAGGTCTGAAGTAGTTGCCTAAGTACCTCTTTACTACAGCTAGGACTTCCATAGAAAAAGAAATGTTGATACATTGCCTCTGCAGCACAGATTTCCCAACACCTGTTCTATTTCTGACATCTTAAAAAGCTTTGAACTCTTATTTAACAGAATGTTGTGCTTTAAAAAGTTTCTGTCCTTGGGAGGAGCACCTCTTTCTTTGCTTTACTAGTTCAGACTAGCTTCCTGTGACAAAAAGAGCTGACCTAATTATATGGACCCTATTGTAAAAGCTGAAGTTCTTAAATTGTAGCCTTCCTCTGCCTTGCAGGTGACAGACTCAAGCTGAATGCTACCAACTACCAAATCAGAACTAATACTAATAAAAATGCTAACACGAACATTAATATTAATAATACTAACACCAATACTACACAAATACTAATATTAGTACTAATACCAGCGGTATCGTCAATCTAAGCAGTTCAGCACCATGCCATCTGTAACGGTCATTCCACTCAGGATCCCCTACATGCAGCCATTGGGGAAGATGGCAGCAGAACCCTGTTGTTATAAGAACAAAAATGCCTCTGGGTTTGGCATCTGCCCGTAATATTAACTGCACCATTCTGCCCTGTATAAGTCATATGACTTTTCCCGTGCTCTTACAGTTTGTTAGAACTTTTGTACAGGTTCACTGTCATCTTTTACCTTTGCAATTTATACGTCACATATATATTAATTTATTGATTGATTTTCAGTTTGTTTGTTGGGTAAATGGACTGGTAGTGGAACACTTTCAGCCTCAACCCAGTCCAGTTTGCAAAGGCAGTCACTTTCAAAGAACATGTTTACAATAAGCAAAATGAAAACCACTCAGAAGCTTGAGGCTAAAATAGCTACCCAAACTAAAGGCAATTACAAGGCATTTTTTAGTTATGGTCGTAATTTTAAAAGCACAGAGCAGGAATCCATTGAGCTGATTGTGAACAATGTTACCAACAATGAGGCTAAGGATATAGCAGAACTGCTGGTTGATAAATGTAGGTCTAAGTTTGTCCTTCTCTCTCTCTCCTCTGCATTTAAAGATTTAAAGTTACAAAGACATGCATCTGGAGCATTTCTCCCTGGGCATCTGCTGAAAATTGTCTCGTTCCAAGTTGGACTTTCCTGGTTAACAAATGTTAAATAAATATACCTGAAACTGGCTTGTTCCCAGCTATCACACAAGACCAAGTCCTACAAGTGCTATCAAAAGCTAAAAATGCTACATCAGCGGGTCCTGACAATATCCCTGGATGCATCTTTATATACCACGAAACATGATTTAGCCACACCTCTAACAATATTGTTCACTCTCAGCCCCTATGCAGGTTTTGCACTATGTGAAATGGAGAACAGCTACTACCATTCTCCTGCATAAGGGAAGACCTTCCACATACCCAAGCAATTACAGACCTATAAGTCTAACCAGCCTCATATGCAAAGCCATGGAAAGGCTTATCATGGAGCCAATCAAACAGGACATAGACATAGGGTAGATTTTTTGAAAAGGTCACTAAAGCAATGGATAATGGCAAAATGGTACACACTGCATACCCCACCCAGGCCAGTGCTTTTATACAGCATATATCATGGACAGACGTTGGCTAAAAATAAAAAAGACAGCTGGGCGCACAAGACCCAGGATAACAAAAAGTGCCCAGTCCTGCTACGCGCACTGGTGCCAGGACTGGAAAAAATCACAGTGTAGGATCCTCAAGACACGAAAACATTCCTATAATGGGGCTGGGTTAAGCCATGGGGAGGGTGGCCCCCTTGTTACAGAAGGAAGTAGCAGTCCACACAAATCACAGAAACTGATAGGACAAAAAAAGAGCCATAAAGAAAATAGAGTGGACTATTGAGGATAAGAAAAAAATGATGTATTGTTACTATTATGCAAGAAGCCCAGAATTTCCAGACAGAAGCCAGACAAAAAGATTGAGAGAGAAATTAAAGGAAAGAAAAACATACTTCCACAAGAAAAACTTCAGTCAGAAGCTTCAAATAAAAATTTGTGTTCATTAATACAACAGATTTATGAAAAACATTATATAGACCAAGAAACCGTGGGCCATTTGGAAAAAGACATGCATCAGGAGCATTTCTCCCTGGGCATCTGCTGAAAATTGGCTCGTTCCAAGTTGGACTTATCCACACCCTCACCAGGGGCAACAATATCCTAGACCTAGTCATTACCAACATGAGACACCTGAAGTCAACTCCTCGTTGGTCCGATCCGACCATAAGCTAATCACCCTAGATATCCACATCCCGTCCCCACTCCCCATTAAGGAAACTATGGTAAAACTATGGTAAAACATTTCTCCAAAGCCAACTTCATGCTTCTTAAGACAGAAGTGGTGAACTTCATGACACCCATGCAGATGGACAATACAGTTATGAGTGCTGAATCCTACACAAATGCACTCTATAAGCACTTACACGAATGCAAGGATCATGCTATCCCAAACAGAACCAAGATGCTATCCTCTAAACAAAGGAAGCCAATCTGCTGGTACCCTGCCATAAACAAACTGTACAACAAAAGGAAGAAACTGTTGCAAAAGAGAGTAAAATCCCATGAGTGGAGGGAGCTCCCTGGTCAGTCTCAGTAAGAAGCTGAGATCCCTTATAAGATCCTCCAATGCTAGCTACGAAAACAAAATCGCCACTGATTCTAAGAACAACCACAAAGCATTCTATAGCTATGTCCAGACTCTCAATGACAACACCCAGATCTGCTCTGAGTTACAGCACAACAGCACGAAAATTACAGAACCAACTGATATTGCCAACATCCTGGCAGATAGGTTCAGTGCTAATTTTACCCCCCTCTCACCCCCTAAAGGGCCCATATCTATACAGGAATAATACAGAGAGTCCCTGTAATCACAACTATGCAGGTAAAAGCTGCAGTCTCTAAAACCAAAAATACAGCATCCATGGGACCGGACAACATCACAGGCTGCATTTTACACGAACTTCAGAAGGAACTAGCTCCCCACCTAAGTACCATGTTCAATCATAGCCTCACATCAGGCTTTGTGCCCACTGAATGGCACACAGCAAACAGTTATCCCACTCCATAAAGGGGGAGCCACCACTGATCCCAGGAACTATCGCCCTATTAGCCTGACAAGCCTGGTCTGGAAGGCCATGGAACGTATCATCATGGAACTCGTAAACAAAGACATTGGTAATCTCCAAACTCTGGATGCCACCCAGTTCAGGTTTGTGAAAGGCAAATCATGCCTCCTGAACCTGATCGACTTCCTTGAGGCAGCCACCAAAACCGTAGACGAGGGTAAGGTGGTTCAGTCCTGGGACCTCTCCTGATAGCCTGTACTTCAGAGAAGTAGATACCAAACACAGAAGGCCTCTGGCTAATGAAGTTCACAGATGACTGCAAACTAGGAACCATAGTCGAGTCCCCAAATGATGTAGACATCCTACAGTAGGCCCTCACTGAGACAGATGCCTGGTGTCAAAATCATGGCCTCAAGCTCAATGCCAAAAAGTGCACTGTCATCCCCTTTGGTAAAACCTCTGTACCCATGAACTACCACATAGGCAGCAGTCTACTTAACATTGAATGTGTGATAAGAGACCTTGGGACCCAGGTGGACAGTAGTCTCTCCTTTGATAATCACATCACCACAGTAGTCATGATGTCCTTCTATGTGGCACACCTCATTACAAAAGGGTTTTCATCCAGGAAAAAAGAGGTCATTGTTCCCCTCTACTCGACACTCATTAGACCCATTATAGAATAAAATGTCCCTTTTGGAATGTACCTCACAAGGAAAGGCCACAGAAGTACATCACAAAGAGGATTACTGTTCTCAAACAGATGCCCTACACTGACCGTCTCAAAAAACTCCAGCTTTACTCCGTAGCATATCGCCTACTCTGAGGTGATATCTGCCTAACATATAAAGGTATGTCAAACCCAGAGCTGTTGGACATGTTACACCTAAAGAAATCTCAATCCCTCTGAGCTACACGCTCTAGGGACATAAACCTTGTCACCACAATAAATAGGACATGCTGGAGGGATAGATTCCTGTCCCAGAGACTTCCCATACTCTGGAACAAGCTACCTACCTATGTCAAGCAAAGTTCCTCATTAGTACTCTTCAAGAAAAATCTTGATGAGTGGACTGGAAATAGGAAATACATGCCGGGGATCACTTCTGTGTCTCTGCTCGACAGTGACACAGGAAAATAACTTTCTTGGGTGGCGTAAGCCAGGAATCCTTTTTGGCTAGGCTTACTTAGGCCCTTGGGCTGATAGCCTAGTACCTACCTATGAACCTATGAAGAAGCAACTGAGAAAGTGTGAAAATATAAAGGACAAAATCTAGAAACTTTTTTGAAAGGTATAAAAAATAAATATGGACATGGTAAAGAAAGGGAGATCTGATATATTGCAATATTTATGAAAAGGAGAAAGCTAAATTAATCAACACAAAAAGGGCAGCCCCAAAGATATTCAAAGAGAAATACAAAGACATCCAGATATGGAAAAATTTACAATTAAAAAACTAAGATCACAAAGAGGGAATGTAGAACAAAAGATTAGTAAAGTAGAAGTTTTAAAAAAATAAAAGATGAAGTTATGAAATACTTGCAAAGTGAAGGATTTAGTGCAGAAAGTCTAATACAGGTTATATCACAGCGTGATTAAACAACGAGTCCCCAAAGTAAGGGGAAACAGGAGGAACAGGAGACATCTGAAGAAGAAATATAGACATGGGAAAGAAAGAATAATTTAATATGGGGCAGTATTTATGCAAAGGAGAAAGCAAAACTAATCAGTACAAAAAGATCAGCACCAAAGATATTTGAAGAGAAATACAGGCAAAGGCATCCAGCCATGGAACATTTTACACTACAAAAAATAAGAAAACAAGGAGGAAAAGTAGAAAAGAGGCTCACTAATGGAGAACTTAAAGAAATAGAAACTGAGGTTATGGATTACCTCCAAAGTGAAAGATTTAGTTTAGAAAATCTAACTCGGATAACATCAAAACAGGATAGAGCAATGGACAGCTAAATTAAGGAGAAACCAGTTGTAAGGGAAACACCTGATCAGTTGTCATATGAATTTACTTTGGAGTCTTTCGTATAGGAAACCAATACAAACAATCAGTTGAAATCAGCAAGAGAAGGAACAGGAAACTGGCAACTCTGACACAGTCAATGTTGTGGAGTGATAGGCCAGTGAGCTCCTGTATGACAGAGCAACTGATGACACAGGATGAAGCGGAGGAGAATAGGATGATATTCTGGAACATTCTGTAGAATGCCTGCAGGAAATGGAGAACAAAGAATGTGCCCTCAGTTTAGAAGAAAATAATCTAAGCGAACAGTTGCTTGATTTAATAGAAATGGACAGACATATTAGGATCAGTGAAAGAACTAGACTGCAGAGAGTCAATTAAATCCAAAAAGTTAGAAGCTTGATAAATCAAATGAACACAGTAATTAGGACTGTCCACAGAGATGCATGTGATATAACAGAAATAAATAGGATATATTACTGTGAAGCTAAATTAATAATGGATAACATCTTACCACAAAAACATGGGGTAGTAAGAGAAAGGAAGGAGAGAAATCAAGTGCCATCATGGAAGTATCGAAAAGAGAAAACTACAAAGCAATTAAGACAAGTGTCACTGTTAGAGAATAGAAGAGGGAACAGATCAACAAAATATACTCAGAAAGACATGATAAAAACAATGCACAGTATCAGAACAGATCAGGATTTATTGAGCACTATCGCAAATAATAAAATAAAAAGATCAGCACAGACAGAAAAACTTAGGAGATTGCAGATAAATATAAAGGAAAAGTACAAAATAAGCAATTTATTGATTACCCAAAAACATTTTTATAGAGAATTGAGAAGCAAGGCAAAATGAATTGAAATGCCACCAAAAAAAAAGAGATACATTTTGGAGAAATAGCTATGAAGATCTTGCGGAACATAACAAAGATGCTAAATGGATAGAAGTGAAAGAAAGAATAAGAAGTTGAAATGTACAAGATATGAAATGGGATAAAGTAATACTAGAGAGATTGAAACAAAGTTAAAAAAGCTCCTAAATGGAAATTCCCAGGCCCAGATGCAGTACCTAATTTCTGGCCAAAGTTATTAACATATTTACATGACGACTTGGAAGAACTGTTAGAAAGAATAAGTTCAGATGTACAGGATATGAAATGGGATGAAGTAACAGCCAGAGAGATTGAAAAAAAGGTAAGAAATGCCTCTAATTGGAAAACCACAGGCCCAGATGTAGTACCTAACTTCTGGCTAAAAGTATTAACAGCATTGCACAAAGATTTAGCCACGAGTAAGAACTATTTATATGCGCACCCCGAACAGACACTAGCCTGGCTAACAACAGGAAAAACAATGCTCCTACTTAAGAGCGAACCTGCAAGTTACCCTAAAAATTCTAGACCAGTAACTTGCCTTCCTATGATGTATGAACTATACGATGGAATTGATGCCGACAGAGTTTATAGTTATTTAGAAGAAAACTCAATTATGGCTTTAGAACAAAAGGGTAAAAAAAGACAGTCGTATGAAACAAAGGTTCATTTGTTGTTAAATAAAGTCATAGTGGAGAACTGTAAAAGGGGAAGAGTCTATGTATGGCATGGATAGACTACAAAAAAGCATTTGGCAGTATCCCACATTCATGGATAAAAGAGTGCTTAAAAATGTATAAAGTACAACCTACACGGATAAACTACATCACAGCAACCGTGAAACAGCCGCAAACCATTTTGCAGTTAAGCCATGATAAGAGAGAGAGAGAGAGAGAGAGAGAAAACCTTCCTTCCTCCCTCCATCTAAAAGCCTTTTTGTAAGAAAGGGAGAATTTAGAAAGTTGATTAAATCTCAAAACTTTTTTTTGTGGCAGCTAAACAAAAGATGAAGTTATGTGTTCAAAGGAATTGGCTGGTAACAAAGATTATAGAATTATGAAACCTAATAAAGGGGGCGGGGTGGTTATAATGTCACAAACTGATTATGTATGTAAACTGTATTTGATTTTGAATGACAGTGCCACCTATGAAAGGGTTTCAAAAATTGAGATTAATTAAATGAGATTAATAGAGCCTATGCCAAATAGATTGGATGTTATTTGATGCCTTTACTCAAGGGTCTTTTGACAACAGTGAGTTTGAATATTTAACCATTGAGTCACCCAAAATTCCTTCTTTGTTCAGCATTCTGAAAATTCATCATAAGTGCTATTACAAGCCTCCCTTAAGGCCAATAGTAGCAGCAAGGGGATCGAAAACTGAACCATTAGCAGCCTTTGTAGATGCATATTCTAAGAAATAAAAATGCTCACAGTCTCATAAACCAGAAAACACAAATAGCAAGCTTCACACAGGCAGCATCACAAATTTTTCTTCACCACTTTATTTGGTACCTCGGCCTTTTGCCAAAAGGCCGAGGTACCAAATAAAGTGGTGAAGACAAATTTTGATTCTGCCTGTATGAAGCTTGCTATTTGTGTTTTCTGGCATATTCTAAGAAAGCCTTAAAAGACAAAATGTATGTCTTGCGTGTCTCATGGCATTGTTTAGAATTATTAAGAAATGTAAGCAATGATCCAGAATTTGTTTTTGTCACTATTGATGTGATTAATATATTTTCAGTAATACCTCATGATGTTGGTTTGGAATTTTTTTACAGTAGTTTATTAGGAACTGAAGGGTTAAGTGATGGGAAGATCAACTTATTGATATTATTGATGGAGCTGATATTGGAAAATTATTTTTTTTTATATTGAAGGTGAATTTTTTCTCCAGGTGTCTGGCTTAGCTATGGGACCAAATGTGTCCCCGTTTTTGTCAATTTAGTGTTAGCCGGATGGGAGAAGTGGTTTGTATTATCTTCACCATATATGTCCAACATTTTGCTATTTTTAAGATTTTTGGATGACATCTTATTGTTATGGAAGGGTAGATCTGAGGATATTGCTGTTTTTACACAATATTTGAATAATACCACCTCTTTTTTACGGTTTACCTACAAGATGCATCAACATAAGATTGACATCTTGTTAAGTAAAGATCATTTAACTGGGAAATTAGCTTCCAATACTTTCAGGAAGGAAAAGTATTCAAACGTCCTCCTTCATTACAAGAGTTGCCATCCACAACACCAAAAGAAAAGTGTAGTTAAAGGCCAGATGGTTAGGCTGTCAGGATTGGTTAGTGAGGATGAGACTTTTTTTTTAATGAGATGGTTAAACTTATGGGGATGTTTAAGGAAAGGGGTTATCTGCTTCGCATGTTGAGTAAAATTAATATGAAGTTATGGAGAAGTGGAATACGGTATTTGCCCCTGTCCTGAGGTTGAGTGAAGATTTTATGTGGAATAATACATAGAGTCATCGTTGGAGTGATGTTATGCTTATTGAGCGTAACACTGATACACCTGCGATTATTACTATGATCAATACCTTTTTGGGACCTGGCTTTTGGTAATGATTTAAAAATGACAATAGGAATGAAACCTAAAGTGGCCTAACGTAGAGGGAGAAATTTGAAGGAGTGGTTTGAATAGCATAAAGTTCATAATTCCAGTGAAAGTAAATCAATGATGTACAAATGTGCAGTATGCAAGTATTGCATGTTTTTTAATGATGGACCCTACATTATTATTGGGGTCTATGACAGAACCATTAGGCATCCAGGGTGCTGCAATTGTAATATGAAAATGGTGGTATATGTGGCAACCTGCATGGGATGTCCAGCTTATTTTGTTGATAAAACCACATGGAAGTTAAAAGACAGAATAGCAGAGCACAACAGGGATATAAAAAATAAGAAAACAAGCTGCGCCTTGTATGTACACAGTTGTAGCTGTGTTAATTTTAAAAGATTTCTTGTTTTTTGTTATTGACAAGGTAAATGAAAGTGACAGAGATGGAGACAGCACAGTTTTAGTGGAGGTATGAGAGACTATTTGGCAATTGAGGTTTAATGCCAAGCAACAGCCAGGAATTAATGACAGTATTTCGATACCAGGAGTTTTAAAGTTAAGGGCTATGCAGGTATGACTGTAAGGTGAAGGAATGAAGTCAATATGTAAAATTGGAAGAAATGGGCATTCAGGTTAAAAGAGATTTTAAGATCCTTTATACCTGTACTTATGTGTGAAAAAAAAAAGTATTGTTTGACAAGTGTAAAATATGGGGAATAAAGGTTATTGTGATAATGTAAGCATATTATTAGTGCTGCAGCTGTTTATTGTCCCAGTCCCCTTCAATGAACACATCACACCAACTGGCCTTCGACAACCTTTATTAAACTTCCATAAACATAACTTTGTTAACCAATATTTATTAATTACAACTGAAACATAGTATAATTGATATTAATCACAGCAATAAATATCCATGTAATGTTAACCAGAATAACGTGACCTTGCTGATCCTAACCCAGTAAGCAGAGTCCATGCCACCACTTGCTTACTTTACTTATGAAGCAGTGCCCCCAACCACTCACTTCATATGCAGTTTATTGAATTACACATCCAACCAAATAAGTAGCGTCCTTACCTCCGCTCACTTATTTTACTTATGAAGCCAAGCCCCATCACTCACTTTATTTACCACTTATTAAGTTAAACAACCAACCAAATAAGTAGCGTCCTTAGCTCTACTCACTTATTATAATTATCAAGCAGCATCCAACTGCTCACTTTCCTTTCCCTACCCAGTGAAATGAACACCCAACACCAGAGGGGGAACAGAAGAGGGTAAGCCTGCCCCTGTTCTCTGCCTACCAGCCTGACCAGGCTGATGTTCTTCGTGTTTCACTGTTGCAGTCATTGCATTTGGGTAATCTGCTGGCAGGTTGCCCTCAGTTGGCCTGATTAACAAAGTCTTGTGTCCTGCGTCGGTTGCTGTCCCTTCTTCCATGAAGTCAGGTCGTCAGGGGTATAAAACATGCAGCCGATACCATTACATCAGTATTTCTTGCTGTGCGGTGCCTGAAGCAGAAGCAGTTTGCAAGTGCCAGTCGGCCGACTCCTGAAATTTTTGTTTTCGAGTTTCAGAACCAAAGTCTTCAACTAAAAAGCTAAGTACCCCATTGGGGAAACTTTTTCTTGCTCCTTACCGATGTCAGTAAAAGTTAATAATTGCATTACTTGTGGGAAGCAAATACCTCATAAGGATTTTCATTTGTACTGTATTCATTGCCTAGGCCCTGACCACAATGCACCTTGCTGTCAGTTTTGTGCTAAATTTAATCAACGCACTATCAAACGTCAGTACTTTTTTGCTTCTAAATATTTTGGCTCATGCTTTAATTATCCAGAAATGACGTCGGTTAGCAATCCGACTACTGGAATACCTAAAAAACACAAAGAAAAAGACAGAGACAGGCCGTTGAGGTCCAAAACTGATGACGACGTTTCTCCTAAGCCAGTCACCAGTTCACCAGTACTCAGTGAGGTGCTTTCACAGCCCCTGATACCTGCTTCTTTTGATTAGCAGGCCTCTGTTGAGACCCATTCGGAGACCGGTATGCCGTGAGATGCTTCAATTATGGAACCCGCGGATGTCTCTACCTTAGATGGGTCCGGAGCCGCTGTGCAGGCACCGGCTTCTGAGGGTGTTTTCAGGCCTACAGATTTGTATATTAGACCAACGCCATCTTCAAAACTAAGGCCAAAATCTAGACCTATGCCTAAAAAACCAACGCCTGGGCCACATGTGCAGGTCCCATGCCTAAAAAACAAAGGATCAAAATGGCTGAAGATTTAATTACTCTGATCAGGGGTAGCCAACCCTCCCCCCCTTCCTAGGCAAGACATTGATTATGAATCTTCTGAACAGGATTCTATTTCTTCTGACTCTTCTAATGAACAGGAATTGTCTATACCTACTTATGAGGACTCTGATGCAGAAGATTCCATTCCTTCTGCTTCTCCCCCTGAGGATTTTTCTTTTGGGGAAACTTTACATACCTTAAGGGAACATTTCCACTGGGAAAGTCAGGATTTCTCTGAATCTAAAAAGAGACGGGGATTTTCTTCTTCTTCTTCAGCATAGGCCTTTAGCTATACCTCCTGTTCTAGATATTGTTGATGATGTTTTTTCAGAATCTAGTATGGCTCCTGATTCTCTGCCTCCAACTGCTTGCAAGCCACACAGGTACTACAGGGTTCCTGACTCCCACAAATTCCTTTTCAAAAATCCTATTGCAGATCCTGAAACCATTTCTCAGGGTCCCAAGGGCATTAAGGCTTCTACTGCTAAAAATCCTACCCCTTCTGATTCCAGGGTGCTGGATAGATGAGGTAAGAAGGTTTACACCTCTCCAACCTTGGCAATCAGGGCTTTAAACTGTCAATTTCATATGCTTAAATATCAACAGCATATCATGGGACTGCTTAAACAGAAAATGATGTCAATTTCTGACTGTGTGGAAAATAAAGATTTACAGGATCTATTGCATTCAGCTGAACAAGTTGGAAAACATACTCTGCAATGTGGTTTTGATTCTTTGGAGGTCTCTTGCAGGGCTGCTGTAACTGGGTCTGTGCTAAGAAGGCATGCTTGGCTCAAAGAGCAAACTGCCTGATCACGTTAAAGCAAAATTGTTGGATGCTCCTTTACAACAGGACCGTCTCTTTGGTAATAAGTCTGAAGAAGTTTTAAAAAAGATGGAAGATAAAGCTAAATCTATGCAAACTGTGAAAGATGTCTTACAAATACAACCTTCACTGGCCTACTAAGAACTGGCCCTTTCCAGTTCCTTCGAGAGCCACTCAGGTCAAACCCAAACATTCCAAAGGCTCCAGGTTTTAGTCACAAAGGACTTTTAGAACAAAACAATGGGGTGCCTCCTCCTCCTCCAAATCTGGAAACAACAAGACACCTCCCTATGGTAAGCATTCTCAATGACTTCCCTTTACACTTACCAAGCACTTACCTTTTAGCCGCCCCTTTATGGGGAAAACTGGCACTTCATGCAAGAAACTTATAACCCAGGATGAATAGGTTTTAAATATGGTATCCCAGGGATACAGATTTTATTTCCACACGTTGCCAATCCCAAACAGATGGCCAGACCTGCCCCCAAATCAGTGGGCAGAGGCCCAGAAACAAGTACTGTCCCTCATGAACATGGGGGCTATTCAGCCAGTACCAGAAGAGGAAAAGGGACAAGGTTTCTATTCAACTTTTGCTAGTACCCAGAAAAGACAAATCATGGTGTCCAATTCTGGAATTATCTACTCTAAACACATTTCTGGACATTCCAAAATTCAAGATGAACAGTTACTTCCTATGCTAGGCAAAGATGCCTGGTTGGCAACTTTAGACTTAAAAGAGGCTTACCTGCATATCCCAGTCAGGGAATCTTGCAGAAGATACCTCCGCTTCAAAGCAGGCTACTTGCATTACCAGTTCTCTGCAGTGCCCTTTAGCTTATCTACTGCACCCAGGGTCTTAACAAAGTGCCTGGCTCCAGTAATTGCATTTTGCAGGCAAAGAAATATTCAAATATATCCATACCTCGATGATTGTCTAATTCAGGCAGAAAACAGGGACATTCTTCTAAAACATCTGGCGTTTGTAAAAAGTGCTCTAACTTGAATGGGGGTACACTATAAACGAAGAGAAATCACAACTGGTACCCTCTCAAAAAATTACATTCCTGGGTGCGAGCTTGAATACAACTGCCCAGATGGCTTTCCTTATGCCAGAAAAGCAAATTCATTTGGTGACTTACTTCAAATAGGTGGCCACAAAAACCCTGCTATCTGCAAGACAAATTCTGCAAGCCTTGGGGTTCATGGCCTCCTGCATTCTTCTAATTCCAAATGCAAGACTGGATGTGAGGAAACTTCAGTGGTACTTAAAAAGTTTATGGAGTCAACATTGTCACAGCCTGGAAATAATTATTCCTATCATACCTTGCCTGCAACTGGAGTTCCTATGGTGGGCAGAGGCCTGCCACCAAACAAGGGACTGCCATTCACTCCACCCCATGCCGCCCAAATCCTAACTACAGACGCATCAGACTATGCATGGGGGGGGTCATCTGGCAGGGAAGTGCATTCAGGGCAAATGGAGCCCAAATCAAATGCACCTTCATATCAATCAAAAAGAAATGCTAGCTGTACAGAAGGCACTGACAGACAGCCTTCAAGGACTACCTTCATCCAGGACAATTTAATGATAAAGACAGACAACACCACAGTTATGTGGTACATAAACAAGCAGGGGGTTACACACTCCTACCCCCTTTGCAGACTAGCCATGGCATTGTGGAATACTGCCTTGACCTATCAAATACAACTACAAGCTCAAGTCCTGCCAGGAAAGCTGAATACTCTGGCAGACGAACTAAGCAGAAATCTCATGGACCCACATGAATGGAAACTGGAACCACGGATTTTAAACATGCTGACACGAAAATGGGGGAGTCCAGACATAGATCTTTTTGCCTCACCCCAGAACTATCAGTTGGACAAATTCTGCGCAAGAACTCATCACAAAAAAGCCTGAAAAGTGGATGCTTTATCCTTCAGCTGGAAAAACCTATCAGTCTATGCCTTTCCCCCTCTGCCTCTGCTCTCCAAAGTTCTACAAAAAGTCAAACAGGACAAACCAAAAATTATTTTGATTGCTCCAGACTGACCTCACCAACACTGGTACCCACTCCTGCGTAATGTGTCACACCTTCCACCGTGGCACCTGCCTCAGACACCTTACTTACTATCGCAGCAGAACAACCAAATTCTGCACACTCAGCTCCAAACTTTGAATCTTGCAGCATGGCTAATCACCTAAATTCACCCTTAGCATCCGTCAGCAAACCTGTGATGGATGTCATTTTGGAGGCAAGAAGGCCTAGTACTAGAAAATCTTATGCTGACAAATGGAAAAGATTCTGTGCCTGGAACCAATCACAAGGTATAAGCACAGCAGTGCCCAATATTCCTCAGATTTTACAATACTTAACTGAGATGCTTCACAAGGGCCTGTCCTTTTCTTCCATAAAATCCATGCCTCAGCCATTTCAGCTCATTACAACACAGAACCTCCCCTCTTCTCTCATCCTCTGCTAAAGCAGTATCTCAGAGGGGCCAAAAACTTAAGACCACCCAGGAGAGCTCCAACCCCTGCCTGGGACCTCAATTTTGTATTGGAAAAACTCACTCTCCCTCCTTTTGAGCCAGCTGCTACTGCAGACTTAAAATTTCTCTCCTGGAAAACAGCTTTCCTTTTAGCAGTCACTTCAGTTGGAAGGATTTCCGAATTACAGGCTCTTATGGCAGTGGAGCCTTTCATCATTTTTCATGTGAACAGGGTATCTCTCAGGACCAATCCATCCTTCATGCCTAAGGTGGTATTCATTGTGGCTCTTAATCAGACCACTCATTTGCCAACTTTCTTTCCCAATCCACAGAACAAGGGGGAGTGGATTCTGCATTCATTGGATGTACACAGACAACTTAGATTTTACTTAAACAGGACAAAATCTCAAAAAAAGACTGACCAACTACTGGTAACATTTGCTGCAGGGGCAGAGGGAAAGGCTATTTCAAAGCAGACTATTTCCAAATGGATAAGCCATTGTATCCGTTACTGCTATATGCACCATGGTAAAACTATCCCCCAGGGGATCAGATCTCATTCCACCAGGGCTGCATCTACATCTACAGCCTTTCTCAGAGATGTTTCTACCAGGGACATTCTAGAAGCTGCTACCTGGAGCTCAGTTCATATGTTCACCAAACATTACCATTTACCTTTCTTCTCTAAATCCAGAGCTGACTTTGCCACTGCTGTCCTGCAGGGCATTATAGCTGGTCCTAATGCTGTATAATTCCCTCCAACCAACCATAGCTTTGGGAATCTACCCAAATGTAATGACTGCAACAGTGAAACACGAAGAACATAGTACAGTTGTGTACACTTACCATAAATGTAGATGTTTGAGTGTATTCACTGTTGCAGTCCTGGTTACCCTCCCTCCAGCCCCCTATTTTTCTTTGGCTATACCTCTACTTTCTTTCACTATGCTTAAAAGCCCTTTTGGTGTATTTGCTTTTGGGATTGGAGGTATATTTTTGGTATTTTTATTTTTATTTGCTCCCCATTTGGGGGGCACCTGACATCTGGGGCAAGAAAAACTGATGTAATGGCGTCGGCTGCATGTTTTATAGGCCTAACGACCTGATGTCATGGAAGAAGGGACAGCAACTGATGCAGGACCCAATACTTTGTTAATCAGGCCAACTGAGGGCAACCTGCTAGCAGATTACCCAAATGTAATGACTGCAACAGTGAATACACTCGAACATCTACATTTATGGTAAGTGTACACAACTGTACTTTCCTCCTCTCTCCTATCAACTTGCGACAACCTAATCGGCAATTAAAAAGCAGTAAAACAAACATCCTTTGGTTTACTCCATCCTCTCTAACCAAACTGGATCTTTGTTATCACCTCCTAAAGCTCTTTCACATAAATAGCCAAAGTAGCCAATCGCCTAAATGGCTGAGAGTAAAACACCGATCCCTCTCCAATTGTAAAATAACAAACCATAACCTCATCACCTTGCATAACCTCTGTGTATTAACTAAATTCTCACTTACCTAACTGTCAGTAGTATCTTCACCATGATTCCCAGGTCATTACCTGCCAAATATACCACCAAATACTAAATACATGCCACACGAAACCATGCGAGAACCATTGCACACCATCATGCTTAACTGCAGCCCTGTTTTACTGCCCAATGTACATAATAATGTCCAAAATAAATTTCCTTTCCAAATCAAAATAATAGCAATCCTGCCATGATACCAACTACCCAATCTAATCAAGAAAACATTTAATAACATCATAGCATTTGCTAACCAACAAACCACCTTTTATTTAGCTTCAGTACATCCATAAAGGAAAAATGCCACATGAACTGTAGCCCAAGAAACCTCCATTATCAAATCCAACCCTCACCACACAAATATCTTATCAATGGCCAGTGTTTGCCAGTCTTCACACTATCAAACCCACCCCAATCTTCAAACCAACGAACCACCGACCAGGATTAAGTTCACCTGCCCTTGTCACCCGTGTAACTATACTACTCACAGCTAACACCTCCTTGACCCACTGAACTGCTGCACCATGTTCCCAAGCCAGATAAATAACTAAATGTTTTCCACCAAACTCATTCCCACAAGCAACTGCACAACAAATTTAATTACATGTGCCAGGAATCCCAAAAACAATGTCTTGCTTAAGCCTTCTAACTTTTGAGTAGCCAGCGAGCCACAGAGTTCCTCACATACCCCCCAAAACACATGCTGACCAAGAATACTCCATCAAACCGACATACTCTTAACAGTCATACATATACCAAACCACATTATATCATCCCAATGTACAAGTCAAGTGGTACACATGGTGCTCACTCTACAGACCATAACCTGGTACGCAACATTAATAGAACCTGCTTGAAGGACAGATTTGTCCCTAAGAAGATGCCCTTCCTTTGTAACAAACTCCACTTCATGTCAAACAGAACACCTCATTGGCCATCTTCAACACAGTTCAAACAACTGGGTGGGTAGCTGTAAATTCACCCCAGGGGCTCCACCCATGCCCCTCTTGAACAAGGGCAGCAGGTGCTGCACGTAAATAAGGGTTAAACTTGGCTAAGTTGCCTTGACTAGCTTGTAAGGGCCCTAGAGCCATTAGCCTAGTAATTTCCTATGATCTTATGATTGTCGTGACTCCACTCCACTTGTAGGAACCCCAAACTCCCCATAACAGTCCCCAAACCCCGTTTTACTCTGCCCAGCATACTTCTTCTTCACTTGCCCACACACTAACCCAAACTGCACCAAATCTGATGTGCCTTAAATAGCACCAAATAACATAAGATTACCTGTGACCTCAGTGTACACAACTCCAGCAACAGAAACATCCACCCCCAACAGAATCAATTACCTTTGACATCCATTTCCTTCACGCCACTAACTGTTGCTCACTTTGCACTCCCCCTCTTGGGCTTCTTTGCATACCATTCTAGCAACCGGGACATACACTGCAACAGGCACCATCACCTTTCAAACCCACTTCTTTCAGGTGACCGACTGATATCCACTCTATGCTTCCCCCACCTGCAAAAGAAAGGAAAACTGTAAATTCTTGGCACACACATATCCAAAACTTCTTAATGACAACATTAAGCCCACGGAATCTGTCCCACATTCCATGCTAACAATCTAACTGCTGTCAGTGGTACACAGAACTGAAACACTATTTCATTAAAAAGTTTATGTTGTTGTTGTTTGTCTTTCGGCTTTTTCCCAGTAAGGGGTCGCCACAGCGGAACTCCGGTCCACTAATGATTGGCAGTAGATTTTTACGAAACGCCGAGGTGCCAGCTTAATGCCCAACCTTCAATGAAGGAACGCCCATTTACGCACACATATCTTTCAAACGCTACCCAACCACGGGGAAGTTATGCAGACTCCACACAGAAGGCACTCCCAAGCCAAGCCGAGAATCGAACGGGAGAACCTCTTGCTGTGAGGTAACAACGCTACCACTGTACCACCATGGAAATCTTCATTAAAAAGTCTATACTATTGATAAATTCAACAAATTTTAGCCATCTTATGAGTTTCCTAGTGGAAGTTGATAGTGAGCCATTTAGGTAATACCCGGTGGTCTCATGGTACCCTACAATCACATTTCAGCCTCCTGGCTGACTCCTCCCATTCATTCAGCTATCCCTTTTCCCCCTGTTGTATTATTTATATTTAATTATATCAATACATGCATTAGTGATCCACTGTGCATGCCTGTTTAACAGCCATTGTGTGCGGGTGCATCCAGGCCCGCAAAATTACTACCCAACACTTACCGATAAACTGAAACCCCCCACACAATGGGCCATCCTAGAGGGATGCAGCCAAACTCACCACAAAAAAAAAAAAAGAAAGAAAAAACAAACAAAAAACATAATTCTTAATAGAGTAATCGTAACACAGGTTACAAAACCAGATTAAAATGGTCAAGGGATCCAAACAGAATTAAATCAGGGAACTCACGCCTGGAAAAATGTTGGATGGTCCTAGTGAAATTAACATAATCAAGAGGCTCAACAGTATAAAGACATTCAGGAGGTCCAGTAAGTTAAGAGCTATTGACGTGCCCAACAGAACTAAAAGAGTTATTAGGATTCACAGTAGCACTGAAGAAGTCAGAGACACTCCCCCATCATATTCAAAATGTTCAAGTTTGCACATCAGTTTCAGAGGAAGAAATGTTCTCCCAGTAGAGGCCCAATTGGCAGCTAAGTGACTCAGGGTCTCAGAGTGTATTCACTCACCTAAGTCTCATTTCTTGATGGTTACCCTTTTAAGATTATCCTGCTTACAAACAATTAGAATTTTAAATGGACAGAAGGAGTACTAGTCTTTGAATTCTTTACCACACAAGTCATTTTTCCCCCAAGAGTGTTTCACAGGTTCTTAATGTTTTAACTTTTAACAAAAATATTGAGGTAATATTGAGGTAAGCTTAACTGCTCTGTTTAATGTCTCCATTAGAGCAGGCAGCCTCTGGTGTCCTCACAGTTCACTCATATTAAAAGTGCCAATCTTTTTCCACAGTTACCACATTGACAGAACTGACCACCATTGTTTAGCTGGACTCTGCATTATGAACATTTCCATAATTCAGCTTGGTACAAGCTATAACTACATTAAAATTGATAGTTTGAAGCCGATGGAAAAGATGCAGCACAGAATGGGGGCATTATAAAAGACAAGCAATAACAGAACACTACTAGCAATACACTTTGCCCATATTATCACAACATCTACAGAAAAATATAAGGTCAACATGTCAAACTGTTAGGACATCTAAGGTGTGGAACATTGCATATTTGTAATGTGTTGACAAATCTGTTTGCTTGGTGGTGATACTCAACTCAGTCTGAATTGGAGTAGAAAAATAACAGTAAGATGAACAACACAGCTTAGATGTGGAGTTAAAAATATCATAAATCAAAGATGGCCCTCTGGGATTAAAATTATGCAGTGCTGAAGCATTTGCTGCTTAGAATGATGCCAGAACAAGGGGATGTGTCAGCAAGCTCCCCTGAAAACCATATACTCTGAAACTCAACCATATGCCAGCGTCCACTGACCTCAGTGACCCTCCACAGACCATAGTACTGCTACCCTGATGCAGCAACCTCAACAGCCTCCCTTGCTGCCACCGTGCATGCGTCCTACCCCCTCCCCCGCAACCTGGAGCAAGAAAGAGCATCTCCACACAGCTTGTGAAAGGAGGCATGGTCCACAAAAAAAACAAACCACCAGTGAATCCAAACCAAGTGGGCAGCATGAGAACCCAAGCCCCCCCCACAAAACCATCCACCCCAGAGCACCAGTCACCTCCAAACCCAAACCATACCAAAGCTGCATAACCGAGAGCATTCACAGCCCATAAAGTTAATATTATGAAAGTGTTTTAACAGACTGAACTATTGAGTCACACTCAACTGCCATGCTACAACAACACTGGAGGAATGCCACAACACTCACAAAGACTCCAACATATGCCACCACAACCTTAAACACCATTATCGTCCAACCAACTCCCATATCCAACATGAGAGGAAAAAAAAAACACACTATTAATATAAACATCACCAATGCTGATAGTACCTAAACCTTCAGCAGTGAGGATGCACACCACCACCGCTCCCACCACACACCTCACAACACCAGAAACCAAGCTCCAAACAAAATTAAACCGCACCACCAATGAATTCCCTGCAAATAAGTATCGCACACACATAAAATACCCTGGCAAAACGCAAAAAAATAACCCAGCAGCCATGCCATACACATCCACCACACACCAGTCGTGTCTACTTACTAACTTCACCCCCTTCATCAAAGTCCAAGGCCTACCTGCTCTACAGTACCTACAGGTCATCTCTGATGTCACTTGCTTAGCAAGATCACGTCACGCCAAAATGTGACTCCTTACCCAGTTACACTTGCCTAAACCCCTTAAGCCCCTCCTTACCTTTACCTCATTTCCTCCCAGTCATCCCTCCTATCCATTTACCCCTTTCATCCCCCTTACCCACTTAATTCCCACTACTATATTTACCTAACCCCCTCCGAAGATGTCCCTGGACAAATTGGTTTGTTACCAAATGTCATTTATTATTTTTATTTTTATGTTATTTTATTTTGTTTTACTAGTGTTACATTTCATTTTGTTTTGTTTATAAGCAATGCTAAGCAGTATATGAATGTTGTTTTAATGGGAAAATATTTGGGTAATTGGATATTAACATAATTAACTGACAATGTGATATGTGGAATTTATTTAATCTGAAAGTGGTTTGTGTTATTTTACTCTGATGATGCCTGTGGAAAAATAAGGGTGAAAGCGCTAAGTATTTGAAGTGTTTTTAACTTGTATTAATCTTTAAGTGTCTGGTTTCAATGCTCTGGATGTGATTTTTTAAATTTTTTTAAATATGTGATTGTACATAACATGTTTTGGCTAATTTATGAGTCTGATTTTTACTTGAGAAAGTTTATTGAATCCAGATTGTTTATGACTACATAGGTTAATAGGTTCAGGGGTAAGTAGTAGGCAATCGTCTGCAGACCATTTCAAGCCTAGACAAAAAATGTATACAAAATTTCCCTCTAGCATCAAGGAGGGCAAGATATGATAGACTGGGAGAGTTTGAAGATGTTTCTTGTGTTTCACTGTTGCAGTCATCACACTTGGGATATCTGCCTGCAGGTAGCCCTCAGTCGGCCCGAATACCATTGTCTTGGGATTTCTGCATCGGATGCTGTCACTTCCATGACCTCAGGGATATAAAACAGGCAGCTGACACCATTACATCAGTCTTTCTTGCCGAGAAGGAGCCCGAAGCAGAAGCAGTTCGCAAGTGCCGGTCGGCCGCTACCTGAAATTTTCGTTTTTCGAGTTTCAAATCTGAAGTCTTCTAAAGCTAAGTACCCCGTTGGGGATTCTTTTTTCTTGCTCTAACCGATGTCAGAAAAAGTTAACAATTGTCTTGCCTGTGGAAAGCAAATACCTCACAGAGATTTTCATTCTTACTGCGTCACCTGTTTAGGCCCAGACCATAACGTCTCTCACTGTCAGTTTTGTGCCTTGTTTAACGCCCGAACCATTTGTCGTCGGGCTATTTTTGTCGCTAAATTCTTTCGCACTCATTCTCCGTATTCCAAAATGGCTTCGGTAAGCTATCTGACTACCGATCTTCTGAAAAAGCGTAAAGATAAAGACAGAGACAGACCACATAGGTCCAAAACTGCCGACAACGCTTCCGTTAAGCTAGTCGCCAGTCCACCGGTACTCAGTGAGGCGCCTTTGCAGCCCCTGATGTCCACTTCTACAGATTCGCAGGCCTCTGCTGAGACCCATTCGGAGTCCAGTATGCCGTGAGATGCTTCTTTGACTATGGAACCTGTGGATGTCTCCACCTTGGATGGGTTCGGAGCCGCTGTGCAGGCACCGGCTTCTGAGGGTGTATTCCAGCCTACCGATGTTCGCATTAAACTGACAACTTTTTTTTCAGCTAAAACTACAGAGTTTCTCAGGCCCAGAGTATGCACTATGCCTAGAAAACCGACAACCAAAGTGCATGCTCAAGCTCCCATGCCACAAAAACAAATGCTTAGAATTGGTGAAGACCTTATCACCCTAATTAGGGGAAGCCAGCCTTCCCCTGCTAAGAGTTAATACATTCTGAAAACCAAGTTAGTAAGCATACTTTGCAGTGTGGCTTTGATGCCCTAGAAGCATCTTGCAGGGCTGCAGTCACTGGGTCTGTACTGAGAAGGCATGCTTGGCTGAAGGAATAAACCTTGCCAGACCATGTCAAATCAAAATTACTAGATGCTCCTTTAAATCAGGACCGCTAGTTTGGCACCAAAGCAGAAGAGATTCTTAAAAAGATGGAAGAAAAAGCTAAATCTATGAAAACTGTTAAAGAAGTCTTACAAGTGCAGCCACCTAGATTCAGTACGCATTGGCCTTCTAAAAACTGGTCCTTTCCAGCCCATTCCAGGCCTTCTCAGTCCAAAAACAAGGGAACCAGACCACCAAGACTACAGTCTCAGGGTATGCAGAGATCTAAACAATGGAGTGTTCCCACCTCAGAAACAGGGAGTGGCAAGCCACCCCCTTATGGAAGAAGTTCACAATGACTTGTCAGTTATCCTTCCCAGCCCTGCCCAGCTACTTGCACCCCTAGGAGGAAAACTTGCCCTTCGTGCCAAAAACTAGATGTCCATTAGTCAGGACCGATGGGTTCTAAACATTGTATCCCAGGGGTACAGATTCTACTTCCATTCACTGCCATCCCCAAGTGGGTTTCCAGACCTTCCTCCAAACCAGTGGGCAGAGGCTCAAAAGCAAGTACATTCCATGCTCAATGTTAGGGCCATCCAACCTGTTCCAGTAGAACAAAGGGGACAGGGTTTCTACTCCAGACTGTTCCTGGTACCCAGAAAAGAGGGCTCTTGGCACCCAACTCTTGAGCTATTAATTCTCAACACCTTTCTGGTGGTCCCAAAATTCAGAATGCTTACCCTGCAACAGCTTCTCCCTATGCTAGCCAAGGATGCCTGGTTAGTCACCCTAGACTTAAAAGAAGCTTATCTGCACATCCCCATAAGGGAGTCTTGCAGGAGATATCTACGCTTCAGGGCAGGATCTATGCACTATCAGTTCTCTGCACTTCCCTTTGGCCCAGAGTATTCACAAAGTACCTGGCTCCAGCCATTGCATAGTGCAGGCAGAGTCCAAATTTTCCCATACTTGGACGATTGCCTGATTCAGGCGGACAGTCAGGAATTGTTACTTCAGCACCTGGCATTTGTAAAAAGACTCCTATCTTCATTGGGGTACACCAACAATGAAAAGAAATCACAACTGGTGCCCAGTCAAAAAATTGTATTCTTGGGAGCAAGCTTGAATACAACTTCCCAGATGGCATTTCTCACTCTAGAAAAACAGGTCTATTTGAACAACTACTTAAAACAAATGGCCACAAAAACCCAGCTGTCTGCAAGGAAAATACTGCAGGCCCTGGGGTTCATGGCCTCATGCATTCTGTTAATTCCATATGAAAGACTGCATATGAGGAAACTTCAATGGTACTTAAGTCTTTGTTGCCAACATTCTCAGGACCTGGAAACAGTCATTCCTATCGTACATTGTCTAAGGGCAGAGTTCCTTTGGTGGGCAGAAGCATGCAACCACAACAAGGGACTGCCTTTCACTCAACCCCTCGCTGTCCAAATCCTGACTACAGATACATCAGACTATGCATGGGGGCTCACATGGCAGGCAAATGCATTCAGGGCAAGTGGAGCCCAGGACAAATCCTCCTGCACATCAATCAGAAAGAGATGTTAGCTGTACAGTATGCCCTGAGAGCCTCCAAATACCTAATCCTTCCAGGACAGCTGCTGATATAAACAGACAACACCACAATTGTGTGGTACATAAACAAGCAGTAGGGGAACCCATTCTTACCCGCTTTGCAGGTTGGCCATGGCCCTGTGGAACACAGCCTTGAGCAACCAAGTGCATCTACAAGCTCAATTCCTGCCAGGCAAACAGAATTCACTGGCAGACGACTTAAGTAGAAATCTCCTGGACCCACGCGCGTGGAAATTGGAGCCCAACACCTCCAACCTTCTAATCCAGAGGTGGGGGACACCAGAGGTGGACCTCTTTGCCTTCCCCAAGAACCACCAGTTGAGCAAATTTTGCACCAGGAACCCTCACAGCAGGGCCTGGAGGGTGGATGGCCTTATCCTTCAAATGGGAAAACCTCTCAATTTATGCCTTTCCACCTCTGCCCCTCCTCTCAGAGGTACTACTCAAGATCAGACAGAACAGCCCAAGGGAAATTCTTATTGCCCCAGACTGGCCATGCCAGCACTGGTACCCACTCTTACACAGTCTGACAACAGTGCTACCCTGGCACCTTCAACAGACACCTTCCCTGCTGTCTCAGCAGGAGGGACAGATTTTGCATCCACAGCTGCAAATCTTAAACCTTGCAGCCAGCTTATCCCCTGAATACTCCACCAGCAACCCTCAGCAAACAGGTGCTGTATGTCATTCTTGAAGCCAGAAGGCCTAGTACTAGGAAATCCTATGCTGAAAAGTGGAAAAGATATTGTTCTTGGAATGAGTCTCAAGGAAAGGACACAGCTGTGCTCTCCTTACCTCAAATCCTGGGTTACCTAGCTGAGCTACTCTACAGAAGCCTGTCTTTCTCCTCCATTAAGATTCATGCCTCTGCCATCTCAGCTCATTATAATACTGAGCCACTTCTATTCTCTCACCCTCTCATCAAACAGTTCCTGAGAGAGGCTAACAACTTAAGGCCCCCTTGGAGAGCACCCACCCCTCCCTGGGACCTTAACTTTGTATTGGAAAAGCTCACGCTTCCCCCTTTTGAACGTGTAGCTTCAGCAGAGTTAAAATTCCTTTCTAGGAAAATAGCCTTGCTTTTAGTCATAACCTCAGCTAGAAGAGTGTCTGAGTTACAGGCACTAATGGCTGTGGAACTTTCATTATTTTCCATGCTGACAGGGTTTTCCTCAGGACTAACTCCTGTATGCCTAAGGTGGTGACCAGTGTGCCTCCAATAAGCCATCCATTTGCCAACCTTCTTCCCTAATCCTCAGAATAAAGGGGAAAGGATCCTGCACTCTTTGGATCTGCACAGACAGCTCAGGTTCTGCCTTGACAAGACTAAACCTTTCAGAAAATCTGACCAGCTGCTAGTCAGCTTTGCTACAGGGGCAGAGGGCAAGGCCATTACAAAGCAAACCATTCCCAAATGAATAGCACACTGCATCCATGTCTGCTACAAGCACCATGGAAAACCTACCCCACAGGGGATCAGAACACATTCCACTAGGGCTACTTCCACCTGTACAGCATTTCTCAAAGGAGTCCCTACCAGGGACATTCTGGAAGCTGCAACCTGGAGTTCTGTACACACCTTCACCAAGCATTACCACTTACCTATTTTTTCAAAATCCAGAGCTGGATTTCCTACAGCAGTCTTACAGGGCCTGCTAGCCAGCCCTAACTCCTCTTGACTGCCTCCACCCCTCCTCAGCTTTGGGAATCAACCCAAGTGTGATGACTGCAACAGTGAAACATGAAGAACATAGTACAGTTGTGTACACTTAGCATAAATGTAGATGTTAGAGTGTATTCACTGTTGCAGTCCTGGTTTCCCTCCCTCTAGCCCCCTGTTTTTCTCTATCCTTTCTACCTATCCTCTATATAGCCATTTTTTATGGCAATGGTATTTACTTTTTAGTGGTGGTGTTCCACACCATATACTAGCTTCCTATTGGGGGGCTCCTGACATCTGGTGCAAGAAAAACTGATGTAATGGCATTGGCTGCCTGTTTTGTACCCCTGACGACCTGACTTCATGGAAGAAGCAACAGCATCTGATGCAGAAATCCCAAGACTCTGGTATTCGGGCCAACTGAGGGCTACCTGCAGGCAGATGACCCAAATGTGATGACTGCAACAGTGAATACACTCGAACATCTACATTTATGGTAAGTGTACACAACTGTACTTTGTCCATCTAATTATCTAGGTTTTCCTTGAAGATGGCAAGGGTGCTACTCTGCTTGACATACAGTAGTACTTTGGGATATCAATCTGCCATGCCAACATAGCTTATTTATCTGCTGATGAAGATTAGTTCTTCAAAAGAATATGAGATCAAATAGGGTTGGGTCTTTCATAGCACAAAAGATATTTTGCTTATTTACTGCAGGAATGAATGAGGCTGACAATAAGCAATAATCCAGTTGAATGTAAGAGAAACAATCTGATATGAAATATGTATAGCTAGGATAAGAATCATTTAGGATTCTCTATCGATCATAGAGCCCCAATGTCGTTATGGTTTTATAAGCTACTTCTGCATCAAATATTCTTCTGATCTTGATTTGACTTGTCTAAGAGATAATCACCCACTGTATTGAAGACCCCATTCCCCAAATAAAATAGGAACATCTTCTGTGCTGAACATTCTAACTTCCTCAAAATAGGAAACAAAATAAGGACTGTTATAAATGGGGATGTACTTGGCACATAGAATCGTATGCCCATTGACTGAGTTTAGTCCCCAGAATGTTCCATCTCAGAAAAGGATTTACAGTCATCACCCCCCACGCCAACCCCAGAAGTCCTTCCTACACTGCAAATAGCTGACTTGCCAGTGAACCCATTCAGGTATCCACTATGTTTCTTAAATACCTTCACTTTTTGTAAAAACACAACTTCCTGGCACAGTGAGTGTCAATAACACTGTATAGTGTCCCTTATCAAATCTGAATTCAAGCCTTTAACATTCAAAGGTAAACAATGGTAACAGAGTACAAATTAACACACAGGCCCGGGGATTCATTAACACATACACTAAGTGTACACTGTTATGCGTGAACAGACATAACACAGTCCTTCTTCCTACTAGTTTTAGTTTTCCTAATGATATTCTTGCAGCTTTAAATATTGACAGGGATTCATAAAGGTTACCACAAAGTGCAGAGTATGTGTACACTTAGTGTAATCTTTCTGAGTGACTAGAAAGCATAAAAAATGTAATAAAACTTTCTTTCGGCTTTTCCTGGTTAGGGGTCGCCACAGCAGAACTCAGATCTTCTAATGATTGGCAGTGGATTTTATACGGTGCCGAGTTGCCAGCCCGAAGCCCAACCTTCAAGGAAGGCACACCCATTCAGGCATGCACCTACCTGCAGTGTGACACCTACTTAAGTTATGTGGTAACATTTTTTTTTTTGTGGTGAAGTTCTAAAGTTTATTTTTATTTTTTTCATTATGAAAATTATCATATTGAAGCTTCTAGGCTGTAGAATGCTTCTCTATCTGGACTCACCTAGAGGGTGATCTCTGCAGTTAAATCCTTTGTGTCATACTGTCTTGAATACAGAGTCCTGCAGGGTTCCATTCTGAGCCTTTTAATTTCAACTGTTTTTATGTACTTCCTTTAGGAAACTATATACATTCAAGAGGATTGCCTTAATATGGTCACACTGATGACATACAGCTATGTCTCTCACCACCTCAGGATTCTGTGTCTGCTGTTAACCAGCTGTCAGAGAACTTGGAATGCATCCTTGGATGGCTTAAACTCAACACCATTAAGAAGATTGGTATTATAGCCATTCATGTTACCCTCAGGTATTCAATAGTATCAGATCCATGTCCAAAAATCTCTTTTTGTTGCGATAACTTTCAGTTTGCATCAAAGGTGTTGTGATTTGGTGGTGATTACTCTGCTGACATTGAAGAAACAGATTTTGGCTGCTGTCAAGTCCTTTTGTTTCCATCTCTGAAGCATTGCCCTTGTCAAGTACTTTATTCCATCTGCCGAGTCCATGTGGTGTGTGTGCTGCTGTTTATTCTTGGTTGGGCTGCAGCAACACCCTATACCTGAGATTTCTAGATTCAAAACTAGACCATCTGCACTTTGTGCAAAATTCTACTGCCCAAATATTTAATGGGGAGTGTTAACTATCATTATATAATGCTAGTTCGGTGTGAATTGCACCACCTTTCTATAAAGCTGGGAATTATCTCTAAAATTCCAGTTTTGTTTTACCTTGCCCTCTATGGTTTGAGTTAACTCCATCTGCAGGGCTTTTTAGCTTAATATCAAATGTCCTTATCACTACTTTTCTCCTCCCTAGGGCTATTAGTAATTTTAGCTGCGTGGTGGTTTATATCTTCTGGAATTCATTTGCTTGCACATTCAGGGTCCATACTTATGGATTCTACTACCTGGTTGGCTGAGAGCACCCCCATGTCTATGCAGCTTCCTTTAAGACCTATTTATTTGAGTTGGCAGTTGTATGGCTAGTTTTATCAGCACTACTTTTTAGTCTTAATGGTGTTCATTTTAAGCTGATTATTAACCATCCAAAGTTGTATTCCAGTCTGTTTCAGTTTGTATTGTTTGTCCCCATGTTTTAATTCAGTGTTTCTGAAACTGGGGTCCATACGATACATTCTCGGGGTCCATGAGCTCACCTAGATTTTGAGCATTGTCAGTGACCTTGTTAAACAAAAACAAAAAAAAAAGAAGAAAGAAAACTTGCTCCTCTCACGGCCAATTTATATTAAAAAAAAAGTAGTAAAAAATAAAGAGACTTCCCTGTGTACAGCTGGGCTGCTTAATTTCTGCGGTTGCAGCAAACCAGCAGCTACTTGCCCTGTGTTTTTGGAGAAGGGTGGCATGATGCCAGGGTAATTCTATGGGCGAGGCTTGTAAAGGCTCCAGGGCCATTACCCTAGTACACACCTATGAACCTATGAAAGAAGGAACAACTTAGGCTTTTGTGGCTGGCGCTGACCAGCTCCTTACTTGCCCTGTGTTTTCTGCCTGGCAGTTAAAACTTGGAGGGAAATTTAAACAACTTTTCTGTTCCCCTCCAAGTAAGGAAACAGATCTGTTGGTCGGTGGTGATAGAAATTACTGCAAAGCTGATCTGGACAATCTTGTTGAAAGACCCTGGCCTGAAGGTATTTTATTTAATTAAAGCTTAAAAATGAAGTGACGCAGTTGAGAGTGTAGCTGTCAGCTGTGCAGATTTTTGCAGACTGTCCACATTTCGGCCTCGTTTGGTCTATTTCTCATAAAATGGTGTTTTCTGACAAATCCCTGGTAAATAATTTTGGACTGAGGTCAGAAAATAATGGCAGACGTTAGTGCTTTAGACTTCATGTCCTTCAGAAAATTCTTACTAATGCAAAACTTGTTCTATCAACTTTCTAAGTTTGAAAGAGCAATATTTAAAATGTGTCCCTAATTTTGGCTCTCTGTCTCCCACCCCATTATTACACGCTTTGTCCAGATTTCTTGTGCTGAAGATGTGGAGAGGTATGGAGTGTGTGTGTGTGTGTGTGTGTGTGTGTGTGTGTGTGTGTGTGTGTGTGTGTGTGTGTGTGTGTGTGTGTGTGTCTGTGTGTGTCTGTGTGTGTCTGTGTGTGTCTGTGTGTGTGTGTGTGTATATGTAAGAGGGAGGGTGGCAGGTTGTGTGTGTTTGTGTGTGTGTAAGAGGGAGGGAGGCAGACATGTAGGTGTATGTTTGTGTTTAGGAGACAGGCAGGCAAGTAGGTGTGTGTGCGTGTGTGCGTGTGTGTGTGTGTGTGTGTGTGTGTGTGTGTGTGTGTGTGTGTGTAAGAGGGAGGCAGGCAGGTATGGGTGTGTGTGTGTGTGTGTGTGTGTGTGTGGAGGCAGGTAGGTGTGTGTGTGTGTGTGAGAGGTAAAGAGTGTTTGAGGTAGGTAGCATACCCTTCAGCTATCCTGGTTTTGCAGAATGTCCAGATTTTTTTGCCTCATAATTTTAATGTTTCTCATAAAATTTTGTTTTTCTGGCAAATCCCTGGCAAATCATTTAAGACTGAAGTCCGAAAGTAACGGCAGATATTTGAGCTTTAGACTTCATATCCTTCAGAAAAATTCATACTAATGCAAAACAACTTTCTTTGAAATGTATGGTGTGTGTGTGTGTGTGTGTGTGTGTGTGTGTGTGTGTGTGTGTGTGTGTGTGTGTGTGTGTGTGTACGCGTAAGAGGGAGAAAAGTAGCTGTGTGTGTAAGACTAGCTAGCAAATGGTATCACTATTGTGGTATAGATTTTTAAAACAGTGTTAGTAGTACAACAGGTAGCATGCTTGCATTTTAATGCAGAAGGATATGGGTTTTATTCCCACAGTATGTAGATGGATTGCTGATATTGCGTTGTATTTTCAGGGGGTGGGTGTTGAAGTCATGAATATGTCCTCTTTTGGATGAGATGCCTACTAACTATGAATCTTTCAGTGTGCCATTCATATTTCCAGCTTACCAGTGTTTTTATGTAATATAAAAAGGCAATGTATTGTTCAAGGGCAGCAGGCACTAAATTGGTATGTAGATGAAACACTGAAATATATAGTTGTTAGCAGCAACATTTTCATTGATTACAGATCTCTTTCAGGTGGAATTAGATGACTTTTACTTCTGCAGAGATTGTGCATATTGACTAATATTGGTGGATTGTAATGACAGATGTTTGAGTGGCCTTTTATGGTAGAAATGTTGTAAATTGGCCAGTTTTGTCAATATTAGTTCATATGTTTTGTGTCTTTGCTTACTGGAAAAATTGCAAAACTATACATTTAGAACACACTGTACCAAGTGATGCTGTATTATACAAGGGATATAATTTAATTATTGTATTTTAAAATTTTACTTTACAGTCAGGAATGTGAATCAAATAACTTTTGCATGGTCCTAAAAATGTTCACAAGGGACCTATGCTTTGAAAGCACCCCAAAGGTAAACTTAATCTGCCACTGGCCAGATGTTTTCTTTGAAAGTTGGTTTCAGTGCTGTTTCCGTTAGTGTAAGTTTCAAAGGTAGAGAGGTTTTAATGCTATGTCTGTTTTCATTGTGAAAATATATTGCTCTGTTTAGCTTTAGCAAATGTCTCTCACTGTTTGTGCTATAAAATTTGAAATAAAAGTTTTAAATGAAATCCAAATATCTGGAATCGTTCTAGAAGTGAAACAGAAAACAGTATACACACTGAGAATTTTGAACAGTGTTTATGACAACTGGGGGGGAATAACCAAGTAATCTGACATTGAAATGACTACATGGGGGAGGGGGCCGAATGGGAGGTTTGGGGTGTTGATCCAAACGTAGTCTACGTGTACTGCCTCATATAAGGGTCCCGTAGGCACCCGAAGCTGTTGAAGACTGGGGGGAGCGGAGTGTGAGAGGGCACTTAGTGATCTAAAAAGGGCAATTTTTTTAAAACTATTAACTACCACAACATAGGTCCACTTGGAGGACATTTTAAGTTTAGCCAATTCCCTTTTGGTGTTTGAATTAACATTTCCTGATTGGTCTTACCTGTCCCATGGCTGCTAATTGTATATTAGCCCTAGTTAGAATAACTGTGGTCATACCATAGATAATTTGAGGAGACCCATGTAAGAGATGCATTTAGAAACTGCCTCAATCCATTAGTGGCATGAGGTGCAATCCTGGAGTACATTTTCTGTTATCCATTCTTAGATCCAAGTTGCATTTGAATATGCCAGGGATGAGCTTTGTTTTACTTGAATGGATACTCTGTTCTAGAACAGTGGTAGCCTCTGTGATATTGTATTTGCGCTGTAAGTTAACAGTGTTATGCCTTCACTTCAATAATAGTCTTATTTTTCCTCATAATTGTTTGATACGAATAGGCAAGCAGAATCCACAGAACTACTGGTCCAATAGGTTAACACAAATTACACTACCTTTAATGTTTTTATTTTATTTTTGTTATTTTCTGATATATTGGGAAAAGGATGCTATGGATGGAGCTGCCAGGTAAGAGGAAAAGAGGAAGGCTTATGATAAGGTATGTGGATGTGGTGAGAGAGGACATGCTGGTGGTTGGTGTGACAGAGCAATATGCAGAGGACAGGAAGAAATGGAAACAGATGATCCGTTGTGGCGACCTCTAATGGGAACAACCGAAAGAGAAGATTTTCTGATATGTGAAAATTGAAAAACTTGTGACAGCTGAATTGTTGAGAAAAACAGAAATCTTTAAATGCACTGTATTTGCATCCCTTTCAATACTGCCAGCAATAAATTAACCTACTGCATAACGACCAAGACAAAACCTCCCTTCAGATAAATCTAGCAATACAAGATTACCTTTCTCACCCTGTTGACCACCTCCCTGATCAAGTGACATTAACAGCAGTGATCAGTTAAACAAATCGGTCCACCTAGGACCTAATCATTGGTATACAGGATCCCCAGAAAAGAATATACTGCACTTCAGCAGCAATCTCTCTTGTACTGCACTATTGTAGATAAATACAATCTCTGTTACCACCATTACATCTGTTATCTTACACTGTTGTAATGAATACCCCTACCCTTCTAAAACACAATAGGGTCCCTACCAGATAACAAAAAGGCTGCAGACCACCTCTCACCAACACGCTTTGTGAAAGTGATCCTGTCTAAATTAAATTAGGTGTATCGTACAGCAAACCAATATTTGGTAGGAAAAATTTGAACTAGAAGGTACCGTCAGTGTTCCATTGATTCTTGAAGTACTGAGCTTGATATGTAATTGCTAATAGTTAACGGCCCGTTCTACCACAGGGGACAATAGAAATTAGAGCCAGAAGTAAGTTGTGACATCGCAGACTGGAAACAGCTGGTGCACTTCAAAGCAATACCCCATCTTCGTATGAAAAGCCTACCTGTCAAGAGCACTACATTTACTGCTTTCATTAGGCAAAAACCGTGTCAAACACCTACAAAAATTAACCTATCTAGTTGGATGATGGTGGGTGTCTCCATGACAGGACACCAATGTAGACGTGCCATTTCCTTGTCAGTTTCTTTGCCATTCCACCAAAGTGGTGCTAGAGATGGAACTAATAGATACACACACACACACACACACACACACACACACACACACACACACACACACACACACACACACACACACACACACACACACAGAGCAGCAATGACATTAAAAAACATCATGGAACTTAAAAGCTGTGCACATCTTGGGGCACCAATGACCTTAAAAGCTGTACCTGGAAACAATGCACTGGGGAGCAGGAGAACCCTCCTGAAAGTACCTAGTGATAAGAAAACACCATGGAGCAGCAGTACTGTAAGGAAGCATGAGAAAACTCTACATCACAAGTGTAACATCACTGAGCAGAGTGCAGAAAAACTGTGCTCCAAAACTAATCTCCTGCAGAAAAACTCTCCTCAAAAACAAATATCCTCAAAAAATAACTCTTCTTACCTTAAGTTACCATGACAGGGCAGCATAACTCTTGACCTTAAGGAACCATGACTGGGCATAGTAACTCTTGGGCAGTGATCACACACACGTACCACACTTACCAATGGTAGTTTAACTTCCACACGCGCTTGTGTTTAAATCCACTTTAGCGTGCATCGGGTCCTCCTTAAAGAAAAACTCCAGTTAACGTGTGTCTGGTCTTCCTTAAAGAAAAACTCCACCATGGAGTTCTGGTAAAAGTGTGTGTGTGTGTGTGTGTGTGTGTGTGTGTATGTGAGGGGGGGAGAGTGTTCCTTCCCCCTCGCTCTATGGTTCCGGTGCCTATGAGGGGTCCGCTAAAATATTTCCATGAGAAAAGGGGTCCTCCAGCTTGCAAAAGTTTCAGAACCACTTTTTTAACTAATTGTTTTATGGTTATACATGTAATTCTGATGCTTATTTTAAGAGCCATCTGTAAAGTGCTTGGGTGCAAGCATGTGAATAAACTTGAAGTATTTATAGACCGATAACTCTGAACTGTAGTAAATTAATCAGTGATGAGTAGTGAGATCTGGGGTGGATCTAGGATTTTTGGGATTGTACTCTATATTCTAGAATGTAGCCCTCAACCTGGACAAAGCAAACCATTTGAAATGCTGATTACTTTACGATACTAAAAGCAAAAAAAAAAAAAAAAATCTTAAAAGTGGCAACATTTGACCTATCATGCATTTTGAAAGGCCTTTAACAACATGTATAATTTAATAAAATAATGCCACTGTAAATGTGCCATTAGTTTTAATTCTGGCACATTCCGTTGCACACAAATTATTCACAAAATGTATACTTTGTAGTGTGCTTGGTACAGCGGATATAAACAGTTTACACACCCCTGTTAAAATACCGGGTTTTTGTGGTATAAAAAATGAGACCACAATAAATCATTTCAAAACTTTTCCCACAGTTAATGTGACCTATAACCTGTACAATTCAATTGAAAAACAAACAAATCTGTTGGGGGGAAAAATATAAAAAATAAAAAGCATACAATATGCTGGTTGCATAAGTGTGCACACCCTTAAACTAATACTTTGTTGTGTGTGCACACCCTTAAACTAATATTTTGTTGAAGCACCTTTTGATTTAATTACAACATTCAGTCTTCTTGAGTAGGAGTCTATCAGCATGGCACATCTTGACTTGGCAATATTTGCCCACTCTTCCTTGCAAAAAGACTCCAAATCTGTCAGATTGCGAGGGCATCTCTTGTACACAGCCCTCTTCAGGTCACCCCAGAGATTGTTTATTGGATTTAGGTCTGGGCTCTGGCTGGGCCATTCCAAAACTTTAATTTACTTCTGGTGAAGTCATTCTTTTGTTGATTTGGATGTATGCTTGGGGTCATTCTCATGTTGAAAGGTGAAATTTCTCTTCATCTTCATCTTTCTAGCAGACACCTGAAGGTTTTGGGCCAAAACTGGCTGGTATTTGGAACTGTTCCTAATTCCCTCCACCTTGACTAAAGGCCCAGTTCCAGCTGAAGAAAAGCAACCCCAAAGCATGATACTGCCACCACCATGCTTCACCATGAGGATGGTGTTCTTTTGGTGATGCAAAGTGTTCAACCTTGGTCTCATCAGACCATAACACATTTTCCCACATGCTTTTGGGAGACCTGATGTATTGTTTTGCAAATTGTAGCTGGGCCTGGATGTTTTTATGTATAAGAAAAGGCAACCCTAACCCATAGTCGAGACATATGGAGAATATGGGAGATTGTCGTCACGTATAGTACACAACCAGTACTTCCCAGAAATTCCTGCAGCTCCTTCAGTGCTGCTGTAGGACTCTTGGCAGCCTCCCTGACCAATTTTCATCTTGTCTTTTCATCAATTTTGGAGGGACATCCAGTTCTTTGCAATGTCACTGTTGTTCCATATTTTCTCCACTTTTTGTTGACTGTCTTCACTGTGTTCAATGCTGTGGACATTTTTTGTACCCTTCTCCTGACTGATACTTTTCAACAATGAGATCCATTTGATGCTTTGTAAGCTCTCTGTGAACCATGGCATTTGCTGTAGCAGCAGGGCCGGCCTTAGCTGAAATGGCGCCCTAGGCGAAGTAGTGCTGCGGTGCCCCTTAAGCCCCACCCACACCATAGTCAAGGAACACCCCCATTTGAGCCACGCCCACAGGCATAAATGAGCTTATTAATGACAAAAACACTGCTAAAAAGGTAAGTTGTCATCAGTGTATATATAAACCAGTGCATATGAAATACTCAGTGCTGTGAGATACAATGAACATTCACACAGAGTACTACAAATAGAAAACAAATTCACCTGTTTGATATATTTTATAAAGTCACACAGTAGAAATATGAAATCTTCTACCCCATGTTTACAAAGTTCACTGCTACTGCTGTACATTAGGTCTGAAAACATCACTCAGACCCACAGATAGACAGTGCTATTTGTCTGCTATGGCGAGAATGCCAAGTAAATTCAATTATTTTTTTCATTTATGTTTTAATCAATAGGTATTTTTAACTTCAGCAGCATGTGATCTATGTAACCTACCACCACTACCAAATACCTTTTCAGGTAACTGCACTGATTAACTTCCCTAGAAAATTTCAAAAGGAAAATTACAACTAAATAGCCAGGCACTGTGGTGTACAAATATCACACACTTAGTAAATATAGCACGTGTACAGTAAGTCTACATCAAAAACAATCAGTAACATCATTCTCGAAGCAGAGCAGAATCTCAACAGCTTGTTACAAAATTTCTGAGTGTTAGCAACTCAACAAAAAGCAAAAACGGTGCAGTGTGAGAAAACAGACTCAAACCATAAAAATAAAAAAAAAACTGCACTGTAACTCTATGGTACTACAAGTTTGAATACAAAATGCAGTTCAGAGAGCGTTAAGAAACTCAACTTTGGCAATACTGACTGCATTCTTTGAGTGATATCCCAGTGGCACACAACAGCATTTTGAACAAATTAAAACTCAAGTGTATGCATGTCCATTGATGCTGTGTTTTTTGCTTTGGAGAAGGCAGCTCTCACCTGTGCATCTGTGATCTCAGGAAGGCTACACTCTGCTGGGATAGACATTTGCTCTTTTGGGGGGAAGGGGGGAGAAGTTTGCACTGAAACTTTCTGCCAGGATGTTGGCAATGTCTGTGGGTTCAGTGTATTTTTTGTCATTTTGCACTAACTCAGAGCATATCTGGGAGTTGCCTCTCAGGTTTCTGACATAACTAAAGAAGGCCTTGTGATTATCTTTAGTGTCTTGTGCAATTTTTCTTTCAAAGCTGGCCTTAGATGATTTTATGAGGGATCGTAGTTTCTTGCTAGTACTGATCAGAGACGCCTTCCCTTTTTGGGATTTTGCTCTATCATGTAGTAGCTTTCTCCTTCTGTTGTATAGCTTATTTATGGCCGGGTTCCACCAGACAGGTCTCCTGCCTTTGGAGGAGTGAGTCTTGGTTTTATTTGGGATAGCATGCTCCATGCATTCCTGTAGGTGTCCATAGAATGCTTTTGTAAAGGATTCTGCATTTTGGGCCATATTTTCCACTGGCCCGGGGGCTTTGAAGGAGTCCACCTCAGTTTTGAGAAGTGTGAAGTTTGCTTTTGAGAAGTTCTTCACCGTGGTTTCCTAGGCTAGGGGTGGGGACGGAATATGGATGTCCAGTGAGATTTGTTTATGGTCTGATCTTACCAATGAGGGTTATACCTCTGGTATGGAACATAGAGACCCCATGTTGGTGATGACCAGATCCAATATGTTCTCCCCTCTTGTGGGAGTGGTGACCAGTTGTTCCATAGCATTTGAGTTTATAAATTCTAGGAACCATTGGGCGAGGGTGTTTGGGCTTGAGTAGTTTTCCCAATCAATGTTTGGGTAGTTGAAGTCACCCAATATAATGGTGTTTGGAGAGACCTTCATATTCTCCAGTGTTCTCAGGAAAGCCGAGTGAGGTTCCTGTGTTTGGGAGTGTGGTCTGTAGCAGGCTACAAACTGAAAGGCAGTTTTAACAAAAAGAAAACACACCCACCAGGGCAGATTCCAATAAAAGACGTAAAAGGCACCACAAAGTCCAGTAATTGTCTCACGGAAGGCAAATTCACCAAAGGATTTTAATGAACACGCTGACAGGTACAGACTAAGCACTAAAATGCTTTCGCCAAACAATTCGGCTTCATCAGAGTCATAACATAAAATCAACATGAACTTTGATATAAATACAGTATCCACAACTACCATTGGATGAAACAAATACCTCCCCCCTACTTATAATTAATTAAATGAAATTAATTATCCCATTAAATACTGTTAAAAACTGTTAATTTCATTTAATTAATTATAAGTAGGGGGGAGGTATTTGTTTCATCCAATGGTAGTTGATGAAATTAATTATCCCATTAAATACTGTTAAAAACTGTTAATTTCATTTAATTAATTATAAGTAGGGGGGAGGTATTTGTTTCATCCAATGGTAGTTGTGGATACTGTATTTATATCAAAGTTCATGTTGATTTTATGTTATGACTCTGATGAAGCCGAATTGTTTGGCGAAAGCATTTTTGTGCTTAGTCTGTACCTGTCAGCGTGTTCATTAAAATCCTTTGGTGAATTTGCCTTCCGTGAGACAATTACTGGACTTTGTGGTGCCTTTTACGTCTTTTATTGAAAGGCAGTTTTGCCCACAGTTAGTTGCACATGCATGGCCTTCTATGCTTCGTGCAGTGCCACTAACCTGGAGGTGTGGGTATCTTTGATAAATATGGATTCTCCCCCTCCTTTTGTGGTTCGGTCTGAGTTTTGGGGCCGGAAAGCATGGTATGAAGTATAACCTGTTAGTGCTGGGGTGCTCTCGGGAGCCTTGAACCAGGTTTCTGTTACTGCACAGATATCGATATTCTCCATACTGAGGAGAGACTCGAGTGCGTGCATCTTGATGCTTAGACTTCTGGCGTTGAGCAGCATTACCCTTAGTTTTATGTAGTATGTAGTTGTATGTATAAAAGAAAGGTTAATACAAGCATAGTTCCTGATGAACAGTACATACAGTACTCGCATAACATCCGTGCCATCTAAGATGGCATGTATTCTAAGAATTAAATAGCAGTTATTTACATTGTTACAGTAAAGAAAATTACAGCAGTATTACAGCACTAAATATACTTTCATTGTATTACTTTTGACTCGCCTCATACATTTTCAGTGAATCAAATCTACATTTTGTCCATGTGACTTCACAAGTCACTGCATTTCTTAGAGAGAGTACAGAAACCCTCATGACCACTAAAATCACAGGTGTTGTGGATTGCCCCCACATAACAGAGGTTAGTTTGATTAGAAAGGCTGACCCAGTCGTGGCTCTGAGGAAAACCTGGCACTGTACTACAGCCATTCCACAACTTCAAATACTACATTTACTGTCATAGCATACATCGAAGTCTGTTGTCTCTAGTGCCCTCTTAAAACGGGCACACCAGGATCCCACTAACAAAATGCATATAACTTTTTTCCAATTTGGATCCCACTAACAAAATGCATATAACTGTTTTCCGATTTGGGTTTACAGAGAGGAAACAGTGACTTTGCTCCCCCTCACTATAGTTTCTACTCAACTGTGTAGACCACATACCCTAGTACAACACTCGAAAGCAGCAGCAGCAACAACAACTTGTGGGGTTTGCACCCTCCCCACCACACAATATAAGAATTGATGTCCCTGGTAAGAAATTTTCCCAATACATACTCCAGAATTCACCCCAAACTCTTTTCTGCTTACCAAGATACTGCAAACTGCCATATAAAAAGTAGTTCTAAAATGTTTTTTTTTTTCTAACATAAAAAGTAGTCATCTGTACCTCACACACACACATGCCCATCTATCTACACAATATAGACTTGAAAACCACACACGCCTATGTTTAAAACCTGCTCTCTTACTTTACACCTGCTATGCTTTAATCATCCCACCATGGAATTGGACAAGTACAGCTTTAGCGTCACTATGACTTGTATCAGCAGGGTAATCCAGGGTGGTGCGTCTTTGAGAAAGCTCTACCAGAGGTAATGTTAAGTGCAGTTTTCTGTTATTAAGCCTCTATTTCTCCATACAGTCAGCACACATGCAGCATGACAGGTTAATGTATGCTCCTGAACACTTATCCGTTCACGATAGGAATATTAGAGGAGAAGGATCCTGTCCGACCCAGTTAAACTCTTTACAACCTCAGCTGCCCTCAGTCCAAAAGGGATGACTAATTTGGGCAAGCACTTTTCTCTTATGGTAACATACCACACTTGCAAATAACCCGAGCTGTGGTCACGAAAGATGGTCTAAAATCAGCCAGAACCGAGAAAGGTAATAAATGTGAACTCAAACCAACTACGATTACGCATAAATAAATGTGGGCTATCATGAACGCGCATAGATTAAGCACTAATATCCAGGTATTTTATAATTGCCGTCAAAAACCGGCCTTCTTCAATTTGGTACCTAGGAGTATAAATTATTAGTTTACAAACATGCTGGCATTCACAGTAGCAGAAAATAAAAAAGTCAATTCCCCTTGACGTTCCCCTCGCCAAGATGACCTCCAAGAGGAGCAAAATACTGAACAAGCCATTGCTGGTACCAAAAGGCCGGATGCAATGATGAGGCAACGATTCCACCAATGAACACGGGAAAGTAGAAAATAAAATTGTATTAAAACAAAAGATAAACCCCATCTTCACAACATAACACTGATCGAAGAAAACGAAAAAAAAAAAGTGTCCAACCACTGTCGACCCGAACAACCCATCACACATTTACACTACAGCAAAAACAATAAACCCTATTATATATATGCACTATTATATATACACACGCATATGCACACAAACAGCATACTCTACAGAATGCTCAAACCCACTGCTTTCCTCTTTACCGACAGTTAATCTTTCCTTTCAAGGGAGTCCTGTCCTCGCGTTAAGCTAACGAATAAGTAAAACCACACAATTACTCTCCTTAACACAACACGTGAGCTAAAACGGACTATATTCTAAATTACTTTCTAACTCACCAACAGAAGAAAATTCTCGGTGTCTCCATTTCTCTTCATAAAAACCCATACTCAAGACCCCTCCCCCAATACCAGATATAACAAAAGTTGGAAAATTCTTACTATTTACCTCCGACATCGATGCTATTATGTCCATGGTGAAGCCTGCAGCCCAAACCGATCACATATATGTGGCGGGGGGGTGGAAGAACATAGTAGGGGGCCATGCTATTTGCTGTGGAATCGTGCTTTGGACTATGGAAGTGGGGGAGGGTGCAAATGCTACAATATGGGCGTGGGCGGTGAAACTGAAAAGTGAAGTAGTAGTAAAAGAAACTAAGTAAGTTAAGTCAGTCAATTTGCGCCCTTTATGAGGCCAGAATGTAAGGCGCCCTAGGCGGTTGCCTAGTTCACCTATGCCTAAGGCCGGCCATGTGTAGCAGCCAACTGAGTAAATGTCAGGAATACCCTACTAGGACAGCTGAACTTTATTTGGGATTAGTCTCTTTAATTGATGGCAGGTGTGTACACAAGAAGACTGAATGCTGTAATTAAATCAAAATGTGCTTCAATAAAGTATTAGTTTAAGGGTGTGGACACACAACAAAGTATTAGTTTAAGGGTGTGCACACTTCTGAAACCAGCATATTGCACGTTTTTTATTTTTTATATTTTTTCCCCTAACAGATTTGTTTGTTTTTCAATTGAATTGTACAGGTTATAGGTCACATTAAAGCTGGGAAAAGTTTTGAAATGATTTATTGTGGTCTAATTTTTTATATCACAAAAACCTGGCTTTTTAACAGGGGTGTGCAAACTTTTATATCTACTGTATATACACAGTTAGAAATGGTGGCAAAGCTGTTTAATAAATCCTTGATTTTTAACAGGTAATAGCGAGGCTTTGACATTCTGAGGTTGATCCAATGTGGAAAGTCACACAAGTGTATTTATACAGTGTTCTGCATCCATAATCAATTGATGCTCAACGTTAGGTTTGCCAGTCTGTCTGCCTGACTGTTCAGTGCTGTACTGGACCTCATGTATCGCTGTGATTACATATTATATATTTCATTCAGTATTTCAATTAATTTTATTTAAACTGCATAAAGTTTAAAGGGTACTTACGTATTATCGCAACCTCATTGTAAACAATTGTTGATGTTTTCTGGCAGCCCTTCAAGCTCATTTGGGAAAGAAAATCCAGCTTTTTTATGATGCTATCATTGCAACAGAAATGATATGTATATAGAAAACATAATAATGTTTTAAAATGTTATGTAGAATGCAAGTGTCACTCTATTATCATTATTTCTCCTACTGAAACTCCTGTTCATATTCAACTTTTCTTTTAGTGGACTTATCGTTGCACTTGTTATGTAACATCGTTTCATCATGGCAATCTTTTCATTGTTGTCACCCCTTATGTAGTTAATCTTTAGTTATAAACAAATAAAAAGAAATGTGTTAAAAAAAGAAAGAAAGATGCTATTATACCCCATAATGGTAATGCCATCAGGAGCTAAATAGTGTCTTTGTAATGAGATCGACATCAGGACATTGTGTGAAAAAATGGAAAATCGAGATGTCGGAGAACTGAAGCATTTACTATTAATAAAAACTTGATAAAAATATACATATGTATTTCACTTACACCCAAAAATAAAGAGAAACCCAAAAAGCAAAACAGGATGAAGAACCCTACAGCTTAAAATGGCTTTTCAGAAGCATGCTATACTGTTGTAAATGGTTTCCCAAACAGAACGATAGCTTGAAGGGCTGTCAAGCAGCAGTTGTGTTTATAGGTTGGAAAAGGACGCTACCTGGGAAAAGGAATTTGGACGTTATTCCTCTACCTAGGCGAAAACCAAGCTGACAGAAGAGTAATTAACACTTTACACACCCGTTCTTATGTTACTAGACATCGTTTCACAGAAACATAAGGAATTGTGCAACTTCTACAATGTGGTTGCGATAATACGCAAGTACCGTTTAAAGTTTTAGGACATTTAGTAAGTAGGGCGGTACCAGCTTGAATATCACACTGATAAGGATGGGGGAAGGGATATGAATTTGTTAACATGTATACCAATACAATTTGTTTTACAACTAAATAAACTACTCCCATACCTGATAACAGGTATATTTGTCAAAAAATTTAGGATGAAATTATCATTCTGTTTTTTTTTGTTTTGTTTGGATCGCTTGTCTGTGTATTTAATAAAGTATTTTTGACTGGAAACAAAGTGTCTACCCTGCTTGGATTACTTCTGAATACCTAATAGAGTTAATAATTATGTATAATATTAGTAATATTTAAAAATAAGTTTTTATTTTTTGATTTAGGACGTTTTTAAGTTTGCTACTTCTACTTACATTTTCTAATTTTTTTTCTGCTTTTTAATATATAGTGATTAACTAGACATGCAGGAAGTTTCTTACACTGTTTTATGTTATATATTTCACAAGCTAGGGCATTCCCCTTAAGTAAAGTCACACTGACAAAACATTTAGTTTTACCTTTTGTGCTCACATTTTCCTTTGATTAATTTCATGAAGTTAGGAACAGGAACAGTAATGGGACACCACTGTGCCTAGGAAATGACAGAACTTGCCTGTTGCTTTGTACTGCATCATCTTGTTTCTGGCTCAGCAGAATTTGACCTCTCTGTGGTTGAGGGATTGGCGCTTGACCTCTGGATTATGACATTGTGATGTCAGTGTCAGCACCACCATACTATGGGCAGCACACTGGTAGTGTAGGAGTAGCACAGCTGAATTTAACACCTCTGCATCCTCAGCTCAGTTTTGTTAATACCAGTCCTTCAAAGAAGAATGTTCCCCTATCTGTATTCTGGCTCTTTTATTATGGGGCAGGCAGTTCAAAACATACTGTGCCACACAAGATATGCTTTCCCTAACATGAAAATGAATGGTGCAAACACCCTCACTATTCTTTCTGGGGCTTTCTAGCAAAGCCCGATCGAGTTGCATTCAGTTTTCCTTTCACTGGTGCATCTGTTTTCCATGTTAGATATGTAGTGATGTGTATCAGGCTTTGTCATGGTATTTCAGACTCAGTTCATTTCCTTATATTCTTAAATTGTACAGCTGAGAAAAAAAAACAACTAAGTCGCTAAACTAAGTATTTTTTTTCAAATGACAGAACTGCTGGTGCAGTTTTCTCCCAGCCCAGCCTGCACAGTATTCTTAAACTTGATTGCTGTTGGATTGTCCACCACAGTCCTGCCTCTGCTATCTTTACACCTACAAGCCATGCACTATGAAGCTTACATTATCAACCTTGTTTTTTCATCTTGCTTTGAAATGCAGTTTATTATAGATAGATGCATGCATTGAGATTTCTCTCAGGTATGATTTATTACTAAACTCATTAACACTGCCAGCACTGAGGCTTTTGAGTTATTAACCACCTTATTGATGGGTAGATGATTATATGTCATCAAGGGATATTAAAGACCAGCAGATTGTATGCAATAAATCACATCTACTTCTGCAAACAAACCAGTAATTGCTGTATTTCCTCAGTTAAGTATGTTTTAACTAATTTTGCCCGCTTCATTTTTGTACTTGTTACCAGCGCAGTCACTACCATTTGAGTCAGTTTAACATTCTGTCTGATACAGAGGGGTGGAGCCATGACTGTGACCCAGGTGACCAGGGTTCCATTATTGGCTCTGGTGGTGGAGGAGCCAGGCAGGAATGGGGGAAGTAAAGAGATGTGGCCTGCTCTGCTCTTATGGAGGGAATGAAGGGTTGTTTACACTCGGAGGCACACTTGATGTGGAGAACAGAGAGACCACTGCTATTGCTGCAGGGACAGGATTGCTTGGAGAATTTGTCCCTTGAAGAAGTGAGGAAACATTCTCCATAGACAACCCATTGCATATCCGGTCCATGATGGATGTGAGTTTAGGTCTAGGGAAAAAAACAGAAAAAAATCTCAAACTACCCCCTGATGGCTCTTGCCTAGTGAGGGACAGACAGATTGCAAGCTGCCCAATAACCTAGTCTTCTCAACACTGTGTAGGCAACTGCCTTACGTATACTGAGGGCTCTAATGAGTTAAGAAACATCATATTGATCCAGCATTTCACAAGTAAATCTGCTGGTGTTAGCTGGAGTATTTGGCTGACAGTGTACAAAGGTAATAGACCATACTGCAATCATTTTACACAGGACAGTAGAGTTATGTGGATGAGAAAAGAGAAGGACTAGGAGCAATTTTGCTTCACATATCAATGTAGATGAGGTAGGCCCAGTGAGGGAAATTAGATGAGATGTGTAAGAAGCTATAGGGGGAGTAGGAGGTGAAGAAGCTTGGACAGACAGTATGAGAAATGTAGTATGGTAGGAGGGTGGACGGAAAGGATTGAAGGCAGAAAATGAGGAGGAGGAGGAGGAGGTAGAACAGGAGGATTTTGTCCAAGGCAGTCATTGGTGGAGTAAAGTGAATTGAGAAGCAGCAGAGGGTTGTCGGGAGAACGCAGGCAGTGGCAGATAGAGAAGCTGAGGCAGGAACAAGACCATGAGAAGACAGGCAGGGCCAGATGGAAATCAAAAGTAGTAATCAGGACAGCAGGACAGAGAGAAGAGTGAGCGTGAAAGTGATTCCCACTATGGAACAGGTCATAGCATGGATCAGCAGTGGGATCTGAAAAGGGAGGAGATAGAGAACATCATCAGAAGAAGAAAGAGGAAGAAACAGAGGGGCGTACCAGGACAGGAAGTCTGAAGTTGCCAGCAATTGGAAGGCATTTTAAGAAGAGCACAGGAGAGATAAGAAAGGAATCAGGCACAACACAGTGAAGAGGGAGACAACCAATACAAGCAAAAAGGAATGGTTGAGATGGTGCAACTGGGAATCGAAAAGATTACAAGTAAGAGAGGTAGAGACATGAAACAAGAAAGCCGGACAGGAAAGGAGAAACTGTGTGGAAAAAGAAAAGATGGTTATGATAACTGTAGACTCTATTATCAGTGAGATCAAATGTCCTGCAAGGAAGGAATGGAAGACTACATTAGCCATAACAGCCCAGCAGTGTCCAGTTTCTTTAGGATTTCTAGGTGAATCTTATCCAGTCCTTTTGCCATGCCACTGCAGAACTATTTAATTGTTGCAGTGACCTCATTTGAAGAAAACTTTCCTTAGGGCATAGACATAGCAAGACATGTGAGAAGATGACAGGGCGGTTAAGAAGGAGTAAGAGCTGGTAGTGATGTGGTGGACATAGGTACCAAAGACATGTCAGAAGACTGCAGATGTGGTAGCAAGCAGGAAAGGGAGAGAGGCAGAGATGCACCAGGATATGGGGTTGGAGGTAGGATCTTCAGAAATGTGACCTGAGACCGGAGCCAACAGACAGAGGAAGAAGAAGAGCTAAATGAAATAGTGACCGGATGCAGCACTGGTGGGTGAAAGTAAGACATTGATTGACCAGTAAATTAAGGGTTCCTCTTATGACTCCACTTCCCTTTCACCACCATAGTCTACTACAGTGCCTCCATTAGTGTCACTGCTGTGTTCAGGCAATGGCCACTTTTCTGATCTCATCTACTATCAGTTATGAACAAGAGCCCAACGTACTTAAAATAGTCTACTTGGATTTTTGCTTTAACAGCTACAGCTGCCATCTTCCTAGCATTTAGTAGCCATTAGTCATATCTGTTGACATTACATGAAAGGCCCTTATTTCTTTAAATTGATGGCTTTTCTTACTGTTAGTGTCCACCATTTCAATCTTGGATTACTGCAGTTGAAAGGGACTGATTTTATTTTTTTACACAGAGCTTGGTTGTCACTTCAGCTGCTGAGGTCTTGTATAGCACCCTGTGAGATTATGTTCCTGACCTACGCTTGCACATGGGAGAAGCTGTTCCAAAGGTAGGAATAGGTCCCCTACAGAATAATCTGTTAAACATTTGTAAGACACCTTCCCCGGGCTCTGCAGCCATGACCCCGGCCATCTGATCTATCTCACCACTGAGTATTGATGATTTGACAGCTCTGCTCCTCTGCTGACCCAGAATATTCTGTCTCAGTGCTGATGACACAGCTGCAGTATCAGTCGTCATCCATTGTCCCACGAAGCCCTGGTATCGAGTGCACATAGGAGGTATCTTGTATTTGTACACGGTGTTTATAATGAATGAACTATAATTCGCACAATAGTCCAGTAAGTCCTATAACAATTCACCTTTCTATTTCAGATCTGGCATGCCATGTCTCTTAAGGATGCCATGCCTGATGTCTTGATGATTCTGTATATGAATTCTGAAGTCTTCAAGTAAAACTGTGGTGTCAGCAAGTGATACCTTACTAAGCACTGCTTCCATAGGCTCTGGAAGGCTAAATACTTTGACTGTTGGTTGTACATATATGTAAACAGCAGTTTTCTTTTCTGCAGTTTGCATTCACATTGAGGTGTTCCTCTTGCCCAGTGGTAAAATCTGTAAGTCTCCAGGTGTATAGCTCCCAGCTGAGAGAATGTGAGAATGTGCATCCCACCCATGACCTCTTTTAAGGGCTAGCAACAAAGCAAGAGAGAGTACTTCTCATCTCCAGTAATGAGTTATGTACCTATCTTGACAAAATAGCTGGGTTAGTCCATTACAACTTTCCCTGGATCACAGCTTCCCCAGGCTATTTGTTGCCTCCCAATTTCTTACAACGTTGCATGCTTCAGGACCCTCTCCAAATCTATGTCCACACAAGGCAAGAAAACCAACAAACTATGTTTATTTGTACTTGTTTACTGGGAAAGTTCAACTGAGTTGAAAACCCCTATTCAGGAGGCATCCAGGGAGAAAAGATACAAAAAAAATGTTTAAAAAATACCATATTACTATGTATTCACAATGCAGTTAACTTACAATATCACTGGGGACTACATCAGTCACAGAAGTAAAGGTGATTAAAACTACAGAATGCCAAACAGTGACAACATATATATGACATATTTATCATGAGTTAAACTGCAGAGTCCTGTGAAATTAACATCAGAGTCTTAGGTACTGGCATTGTGAGAGGGAGAGAGAGAAGTTAGCATATACGAAGACTATTAGTAGACAGCTAATCTATTGGTAGTATGTAGCTGGCCGAGTATATTTTAATGTGAACATGGGGTTGGATATATGTTTTAGCCTGGTGTACAGTATGAGTACAGCCATTTATTTATTTATTTTATTTTTAATTGACATTTGATTACCAGAAAGCTCTGGCTGTGAAAGAAGCCCCTTTTCAACAGAAGTCCAGGGAGAAAAGCTCCGTAACAGGTAAGTTACATTTCAACATTGAAATTATAAAAAAGACCATATGTATCCAGGTTACATAATAAAATAGGAACAGAAAGAGAATAGGGTGAGATGAGCAATAAAGAGTTCAGAAAAATAAAAATTGAGATTAGATTGAGTATAGAGCACAAAGAGATAAAAATAAAATCCAATAGGGTTAAAAAGATTAAATAAATAAGCAAGGTAAATGGAAAAATTAAAGTAAGGAGATTTCATTGGTGTTAAATGTGAAAATGTGAAGATGAAATGAGGGAAGGTAACATGAGGGAAGTAATTAATACTAAACAAATGATAGATTTGCAGTTTAATGTGATGATTCGATGAAGATGGCAGAAGGCAAGTGAGTAGAAAGTTAAGAAGTTAAGGAAATTGGAAGTGGAAGGTGAAGAAGAAGAAGAAAGAGAAAGGACAAGAAGTAATGAGGGAAAAAAGTGAAGTGAAGAAGGGTATATTATGAGAATAACTATAGTGAACCAAGTGATATACAAGGGCAAAGGTGATAGCTAAAGAGGAATGTTTTTTAAGGAGCGTTTAAAGTGGGAAAACCTAGGCATTAGTCTGGTGTCCTGGAGAGAATTCCAAGTCTTTGCTACTGAGTTTAAGTAAAGGGATGACCAATGGATTTTTTTGGTTTGAAGATGTTAACAAAATGTGGATCAGATGAATATAGAGGACAACAAGGTTAGTGGGCATTGAAAATAGTGCTGGTAGCACTGTGGGCAAGATAATGGATTAAATATAATGCTGTAGGTTAGGAGAAGTTGAGTAAACTTAAGGTGGGAAGGTAGCTCATGCCAGTTTAAGGATTTGAGGGAAATACATTAATGTGATCGGAAGGGCATATTGGAAGCAAATCTGGCTATTTTACTGTAGTATAGTAGAGGTCTATTTTAGTTAGAAGAGAGGTCTGTAAGTTGGTGAGATAGGAGAGGCATCAAATAGGGATGGAAGGAGATAGGCAGTGGCAAGTGATGAAAAACTTTTTTTGATCTGCACAGCATTTTTTACAAAGTAGAAAATGATCAAAATTAAATTTATCATAGAACATAACGCCATGTAGCTTGGTCTTAGAATATGACTTTAATCTTAGTGTTATTGAGAAAGGAAATATTAAAAGTGACTGTAAGGGGGTGAGAGTGATTTAGGAAGAAATAGAAGTCTGAATTTATTTTTTGGATGATTTAAAAAAAGATGGTTATCTTTGTGCCAGTTTTCGATGGAGCAGAAAGCATCTTGGCTGATGGTTTATGGATGAGAGGTCATCAGATGAGCAGGTTCATCTGTGTATTGTATTATGGTGGCTTCTTTACAGGAAAGCTGGAAATCGTTAATAAATATATTAAATAGAAGGGCACCAAGGATGGAGCCTTGAGGAACACTAGTGCTAATTGGTAGGTATGAGACGTAAGAAGAGCGCTATTTAACAGATTTAAGCCAGATGGATAGGTAGCTAGAGAACCAGTTTAAGTATAGAGATAGATAGATGCAGAGAAGACATTTTAGAGAGCAAAATGAATGAGAAATTGTATCAAATGCTTTTAAGAGGTCAAGAAAGAGAGAAGGGACAAGCATATTGTTATTTCTGGATTTGAAGATAGTCAGTTGTGGTACTATGGTCAAGAGGAAAGATATGTTTAGTTGGGGATATACAGTAGGTTTTCAGAGAGTAAATATTGAAGTTGTTTATGAATGCATTTCTTGAGGATCTTAGAGAGAGAGGAAATAGGATAACAATGAGCCTAAAGTTGGTGATTTCTGAGGAGTTACCACCTTTGTGGGAAGGAATAGTATAGAATTTCTTCCATAGAGGTGGATCATATGGTTCATGTATGGATTGACTGATCAGTATAGAGAGTGGATGTGCTATAGAAACAGAAGTAAGTTTCAAAATTTCAGAAGGAGGACTGTCAACAGAGGGAGTCCGGGCTTAGGTATGCTTAACAGATTTTTTATTTAAGAGGCAGAAACTTGCTTAAGGGAGAAGGATGAGTTCATAATAGTGCCAGGTGAGACTGTATTGGTAGTGCATTGTTTGGAAGTATCAGCTAGAGAAGCTCTAGACTCTTATGAAATAGTAGTTAAACTTGGAAACTACATCAGAAGGAGAAATATCAGGAATAGGATTTAGGAGTGCTTGGTATACCAGGATAGAGGATGTTTTTTTGTGGAGGACCAACATTTTTTGGATTTATTTTTTGGCTTAATTGCAGATTTAAGTAGTATTGTTTGTCAGTAGTAATGTTTCTTTATTAAATCCCTAAGTTCCTTGTATTTTTGTAGGTCTAAGGGAGATTTAGACTTAGCCCACTTTATTCAACTTTATCTCTGTTATGCATTAAGGTCCTGGTAAAAAGAGATAGCCAGGGTACAAGAGTGGACTTTACCCTTTTTCTTCTGATGGGTGCAAGGCTACTGAAAGTATTATGGACTATAGCATGAATCCATTATGTGTATTTTAGTTGCAATTTAAAAGACTTTGTATTACTGACTTGTTTCAGAGCAAGATGGATGGATATAACAGAAGAAAAGGTATCTACTTGTGTGCAACCTGCCAGTCAAGTCAAGACTAAGATTAGGAGTCAGGAGGGTAGGAATTTTAATATTTTTGTAAATGTGAATCCAACATCTGTCCTTATGGTAAGCATCTGGGTCTGGAGGCTTCAGCTCATTACCCAGAAGGCTGAGTTCCAAGCAAAATCTCTTAAGAGGTTCCTCATGAAACAATGTTTGGTCTGATGAAGCAGATTACATCTGTGAAAGCGCTTACCCTATTATTTGAATAAAGAAACTTATGTGTCTTATCTTGCTGTGTGGAACCAGTTTGCTTTGTCACATAATACTTAAGGAAGACCTGGATCTGGAGATCGCATCCATGTTTTAGTGTCTTGCAAATGTGTTCAGAAATGCCCATAGAGATGCTTATACATATTATCCACTAATTTTTAAAAGTAATGCCTGCATAGAGATTACTGCCAAAGTAGAGAAGGCCCTGGCCTCAGATGCCAAAAATTTGTTATATCTTTAGTTACAAAACTGAACACAATTGACAGCCAGTTGGATAAAGTTACCATTGGAATTTTATTCACAAGTCTCTTTTTGGAAAACAAAAGAAAAAGTTCAGAATCTCTCTAGATAGACTTTGTTCTGTTAAGATAAAATCTGAATTGTGTATAAAGTGATTTCAGTTACTCTCATTTGCTACTTTAGACATGAAGGACGTGCTGATCCTCATGGACAGATTGTAGAACACCAGATAATGAGGATTTACTGATGAGTACTTTAATTCTGAAATTTTTCTGGATAAGGTAAAGGCTTTTAGAAAAAGAGCCTTTCAGGTACAAATTTTAAGTGCTATCATAGATACTACAGTTTCAAGTAGTGGCTGAGTAAAATTCTATAATATAAAATAATGGTCCTAGGAAGGCACAGAATCATTGTTAAAAAGCTGAAGGAAAGGAACTGTTTTTGAAATATTTTGCAGGCCTTCAAAGAAGCCAGTGACAAGGAATTAGTACCTTGATGAAAATTAGAAATAGTTGCTAGGCGAACTTTGACTAAGGAAAAATTAAGACCGGAGTCAAAAATTCTGAGGTAAATAATCAAGAATGCATGGTACCAGGATTGTGATGGGATCTATGTCCTAGGCCATAGCTTAAGGGAAAAAGCAAGAGTCCATTTACTCTTTATATGCTTTCTGTATATTCAGTATCTGAGCAGTACTAAAGATTTCAGTTACCACTTCCAAATGAGAAGGGTCTCTGGACATCACTGAAGCAGAAGAACTATGTGGTTAACATAAGGTTAGGATAGGCTTGCTAGATGGGTAAGTTACAAGTCTTCTGGTTGATGTAAGTAATTACTAGACATGCGGTTCAAGCGACCATTGAGGAATCTAGCTCAGTTTCCTAACTGCCACAAACCACTGCTTGGTTAAGGTCACACAGCAGGCTAATAAAGACTAAGGGAATTAAACCCTCTACTACAGGAAGTAGCTTGTCAACAGCTCAAAGCCTTAATCCTGTGTGCCAGCTAAAAGTAAAGATCCAGACATGTAGGATTACAAGACCAGAAGCAAGGATATAACCATCAATCTTTCAGACGGGCAGCAAACCTCTTGCCACTAAGCATAGTAAGGAAAAACACACTTGCCTGAGCCATAGGTTATCAGAGTGACTTTGGCCTTATACATCTTGCCCTTCTTCTGAAACATGGGAGCAAGTACAAATGTGGGAAAAGTACAGAGGAAACCTGGGGCCACATCTGCATAGCGGCATTTCTATGTTGCCCTGTTAGGTAAGGAATAAACGAAGAGAAGTTCCTATATTTTGTGTTGGTTGCCGATGGAAAAAGATCACAACAAGGCTTTTCTGTTTAGTGGAACAATTTCTGTGCTACAGGCAGATTGAGTGCTGATGTGCCAAGAATATTCTTTCAGTGTCTGACTTGGTCCTGTAAGTGATTGGCTTCTTCCAGGATAAGGGTAGCAATGAGAAGACAATTTTTGGCAAAGGCTCATTTCCAAACTGTCATGGCCTTCTGACAGTAGGGATACAAATGGGTTCCTTCTTGTATATTGCAGTAACATACCACAGTTGTATTTGCTGTATGGATAGGACTAATGCTTTGTGGTACGAATTTTGAAGTACTTGTAAGGTGAGAAAGACTGCCCTCATTTCTGTGACAGGAGGGATGGAGGCATGAAACACCTTCCCATAAACAGGTTGGACTCACCGACTGATATTTTTGAGATACGTTTATTGACATGTCCATGGGATCCACTTACTGGTTCTGATGAACTCTACAATTTCACTGTAGCACTGTTATATGGTTGGGTATAACAATGGAAATTGCTGTGAGTTTGAGTGCCTCCAGAGAAGTGGCTGCTTGAGCAGTCTTAATTTATAGAATGTGAAACACACTAAGCTGAAGAGAAGGAAATCTGTCTGGATGGAGAAATGCTCTAAAAGATAAGTGTTTACAGTTTGCATCTAGTGAATGTGATTTTCTGCATGGGTATCAGCTGGGACTTTGTGGTGGTCATACAAATGCTGAATGCCTACATTAGTAACAGATAATAGTCCCTTATGATTATGAGATTGCCCATCATTGGGTCCATCAGGAGCCAGTCTTCCTTGTAGCGGAAGACCCAGTGCTCTGCAGTCTTTGATGTACTACAACTAGTAATACATCTAAGGGACTGAAGTGAGACCAAATGACAGAGAACATAGCTGGAGGTGACAGACTTCAGCACTGAAGCAAAGAAACATATTTTGCATCTTTGATACTTTATGTATAGACAGGCATTCCGGAAGTCTAAAGAATACATCCTGTCTCCCTCAGATAGAGGTAGAAGGATCAGCTGTATCATGGCCATGTTAAAGGGTTTAATTGGAACCAGCTGGTTTAGACCACTTAAATCCAGAATTGGACTAAGTTCCTTGTTTTCCTGATTATCAACAAGTGTTTTGAGTAACATCCTAAGTCTTGTTGATCTGGTGAGATCTCTTGGATTGCCCTTTTTTTTGAATGAGTCTCTGTGCCATTTAGCCACATCTTTCTGACAGGGTTAGATATCTGGAAGAGGAAGAGACTGCATTCTGAGAAGGGGCAGAGACTAGACTCTGCAAGTGGATATAAAAGGAATTCTATAGCCTGTGGATATGATAGTCCTCTCCTACTTGTTCCCATGTGATGGCCATCCACGAAGTAAAGTGAAGATAAATATGATTCTTGACTACAGTCAGGGTGGGACAGTCGGTCAAGCAGTCTCAAGAGTGCTGACTGAGTGTCCCTAGCAGGTAATCCATGGTATCCCTGATTATTTTGCCTTTTCTATTACCTTTGAGTTGTCCACTCTGCAAGTTGCCATAATCTTAGCAACTCTCTAAACCTCTGTTATATTGCTTTTGGGTGCACCAGAACCATAACTGAGGGAGTTTTCACTGTACTTACAGTTCTTAATGCTAATAGCAGTAACAGCCTTGGTCACTTGCTTTTGCTTCTGAAGCTTTACTTTACAGCTGGCACATGGTTAAGTGAAGAGGTTGCATCCAAGATGTTATATTCATTTTAAAGTCTCCATCTGGTAATTCATTGCAAGTCTGTGAAACTTTCTGAGCCAGGCCCTTCTGGAAGTCAAACATCAGTGTCATGTAGTTTATGACCTTCAAAATAAAGGTGGAAGATGTGCAGTTCTCTGTTTGGTGCATGGTTGGTCTCTCTCGAGTGGGAACCTGATCTGGGGAGTGGCAACTTTCTTCAATGGAACCACCGCAATGACAGAGTCTAACTCATGGAGGTGTGCCAAAAATGTCCAGTCCTTAGAATGACAGCGGATCATATCTAGCCGTAGACAGTCTTGGTTCTATGATGTTGTTTAGTTGAACCATCTTATTGCCTGGGAGGATCACCCAGCAATAAGACTTGGGAGACTGGATGGCCTCCTTTACAGATTCTTTTAGGTGATGAGTGAGTTTCTGGATTCCATCCTGCCCTAAATACGATCATTTCCAAGATCTCTCTAAGCCTGGGCCATCCAGCAAAGATGGAGGGCAAGCAGATTTATCATCGTAATCTATGTTCAGTATGTAAAATTCCACTGAGAAGACTAGGTACTTTCTTTTGCACCTTGTCTTTTGTCCTGAGTTTGGAGGGAAAGACTCCAAAAGAAGAAATGGACAGCTTGCCCGAATTAGACATTAACACCTTGCATACAAACTCCAGTGCTTGTGTCTTCTAGAGGTAGGAGCTGGGTGCCCTGATAATTCAGTCTCTTAAGATCTCATTTTAGAGGCCATGGAAGAAATTTATTTATTATTTTTATTTTACATTTGTTAACCGGGGGTGTCTGACTGAGCCAAAAAGGCCCTTTTTCAGCAGAGGCCCGGGGAGAAAAGCTCCACAAAGAAAAATTACAGACACATTTAGTTATTTAGACATAATCAGTATACACACAAATTACAAGAGACATGTTTTTACAGTGGTATGCGGCACAAACAGTTACAGTGGAGAGAACAATCAAAAAAATATTAATTTTAAAAATAAAGGTAAGTAATAGATTTGTGGTGTACGGCTGAACTTTGGAATGTAGGTAGAATACATACATAGTACACAGGTACAGTACATTGTAGATTAGCCAATGTTTGTGAGTAAGATTGAAAAACTATTATCAATTGCTCTAGATTTAGTATGTATATGTTATCCGTGTTATGAATGTGATATACGTGAAATCCATGTTATGTAAGATCCATTCAAGGAAGCATACATTGTACTAGGATTGACATCAGGCCCATAAATCAAGCAGTTGAGATCAATCCAGAGGAGAAGTGGACTGGATCTGTCTTGACCCCAATATTTGCTACCAAAATTGATTTCTAAGGTAATCCAAAGGGCATTCATTACCAGTGAATCAATCCTTTGGGACAAATGATCACGTGCTCCTGTAACACTGTCCATGGCCCTTATTCTGAAGGCTCTCCTGACACCAATATTCCTGTGGTCAGGCATGCCAGAGCCAGTAGCATGGTAAATGGGTAAGGGCAGATTGAAGCCACATTACACCCTAACTTATCTGCCGATAGTCAATATTGGCATGTCAGGTGACAACTTCATGGAGTCTGGGATCTAGAGAGGAGCCCATGAGAAAAATCTCAAGCAAACCACTGAAAATTTTAATTTAGTCACTCATCTGACTCCAGTGTTATCAAAAAGGAAGTCTGTAACCATATATTGTGCAGTGATACAAAGGCCTGATGCATCTTATTATAATTTAAGTCTACCATAGTAGACTTAAAGATATGGTTAACCTGTCAAAGTCAAGCTCCAAAGCACAAAAGCCCAACAGACTGTGATATAAAATGCTTTTAATGCTTTAATAAAGCATATATAGAGAAATAACACAAACCGGTTTCGGGTAAGCGAATTAAATAGCCTTCATCACTGCTGGCCATTTGTGTTTTGGATCTTGACATTGGGTGTTTTGGGCCATGCAGTTGCCGTACTTGCAAGGGCCATTTTCTTTTAACTTTCAAAGTGACATCAAGGAATCCAAGATCTGGGTCTGAAACCGCACATGACAAACTGCAGGTCAAGGGTAAGGAGCAGTGACCTTTTTGTTCAAACTTAGTCGACCTGAGAAGGGGGACTGAAGAGACCCCTAATCTGGACTTCTTAATAACAGGAACAAAAGCAACTTCTTACTATGAAGAAGGGAGCTTTGTCTTGGGATTAGACAGTTTAGGAAGGAGAGAAGAAGACATTAAAACACCGGGAGGACCCCTGATGTTAGAACCTTGAATAGGAGTAACTTTAAGCCTTTCCAGCTCTAATCTGTTCCTACGCTATTTGTCAGCTGAGGGTTTAAAGGCAGCATAGGTATCATAGTGCTCAGAAAAGTGAGTTTCCCTAAACAGTTTGCACATTAGAATTCTTGTCCTGTGGGAGTATTTTGCCCCACGCTTAGAAAAAAGGAGAGTAGAATTTTAAAACGTTCTGTCCTAAGAACCAAAAATTGCAGAAATACAGCAACAAGTAGAACCAACCAAATCAACCATCTAGACAATAAGAAGAGCACATCTGTGCAGCATATCTAACTAATGAAATTTTCAGCAGATTTTCCTAGAGCTAATTACTCTTAATAGAATTTCACAAGGCCAAGGATGGGTGATGAAAATAATTAGAGGAACTACACTATAATATCAAGAAAATTTGGAATGTACTGACATAAGATGAACTGTCATGACAAAAGGACAGAAATTTAACAACAAAGTGTAAGGAAATGTGAAAAAAGACAGTAAAACTGTTAAAAAGTTGGAAGCCTGGGGCCATTTCTATTACTATGGTTAACAATGCATGTGGCAAAAAAGGTCTGGTGAGAGGTCCTAGTCTACACAGTATTGTGTGTAAAGGAAGGGGCTTTGTAGTTTAGGAACGTTTATATTGCTAGCCTAAGTCCTATCATACCTACTCCTTTGAGTGGAAATGATGTAACTTCTACTCCTAAACATGTGATTCCACAGTAGTTGCTATATGTTGAGATGTGACTGACTGTACCTAGCTGATAGTCTTCAGCACTATTCAAATGCTGTCTCAGCTTCTGGTCCCTTACTCAGCAGTGAGATGATGAGGCAGCATTCTATATCCCAAGGGGTCTAGTGTACCTTAAGTCACCCCAATCCTGTCTGCTAGTTAATTGATACAACACTTGAAACCTTTTCACATTGTAGATTGTGGCAGCCATGTGCAAGGTTTTCAAGCTTGAGCCTGACCAGCCTGTATGCGTCATCTTGCCACAAGACACTCACCATAGAACACCTCCCCTAGGACTGTCTCCAGGGTTCTATCACTCTATCCATAGTTTGGAGAGGTTATCTTATTCTCTGAGGTGCTGCCATGGGCCATATTTTGGACTTTTTTGTCTGGCCTCTTTTCTTAGACTGCAAAAGTTTTCTAGCCTCCAGAAAACATAACTGCAAGGATCCCAGGTGTATGCATTCTCCTCCACTACAATAAATGTACAGCTCAAGGGAGATGTTTGAGTCCAGATACTGTGACAATGTTAATAAAAAAATTTAAAAGAGAAATCGGCAGAAAAATATTAATAGCAACAATTTATAAAAGGACTTGTTATGAAACAGTGAAAAAAATTATACAAATTGTGCGGATCCCCTAATGAAAATGTTCATCAGATCATCGACCAATGCAATACTGTCTGAAGACAGGAAGATTGCAAAAGTAGTACCCTTTTACAAAGGGTTGAGCAGGAGAAATCTAGGGAGCTACAGTAATGCCAGGGAGAGAGAGAATGGGTGGGAAATCCTTACTGAAATGCTGGCTGCCTTCCTTGTGTACAGCAATACTCAGGACAGTAGTCAGTATGTGCTCATGGCTTGAAGGAGTCATTCAAACCTAAACCAGCCATACATTTGGGCTACAAGAAAACCTTTTGGGGGAATACTGGTAGACATCATCTGCCTCAACCTCAGCAAGACTTTTGACTTTGTGCCACACAAATGATCCCTGATAAAACTGTAGTGACTGTGGTAGGACAAAGACTGAAGAACAGGATTGTGGTGTGGTAGGAGAGCAGGACACAGACTGTTGTGATGAGAGGGACATCATGAGAAATCAAGGAAGTAATGATTGATGTACAACAGGATCTTTTCTGTGTCATGTACTTTTCAGTGCATGTGTTTCAGACATATCTGAGGAAACAATGAGCAGATGATCTTCACAGATGGCACAAAGGTAGGTGCAGCAATGGAGGTTGGGGTAGACAGTCGTAGGAAGAACATGGAATGCCTGCCAAATGAGCAGAAAGATGGCAAGAATGATTCACTGCATCCCATTATGATGTAATATAGTGGGACTTCAAAAATCCTATGTGAAATATCAGCTATGAGGAGTGAAACTTAGGCTTTCTATTTTAATTCCATGACTCATAAGTGTGAGCCCTAGGATTCCAAAAAAGATTGAAAATGTAATATAACAGTTAATTTTAAATAACATTATTCTCCGTTAAATTTGTGGGTTTTTTTACAAGGAGGAAGCACTCCTGCATCCCCTGATGTGGAGGAGGAAGGCCCCGCTCCCTTAACGCTTATAGACACACACACACACACACACACACACACACACACATATATGTGTGTGTGTATGTATTTATTTATATGTATATATATATATATATATATATATATATATATATATATATATATATGTATATACACATACATACTAACTCCAGGATTGCCATGTCTCGAAGAAAAGGGAATATTCCAAGAATTGACAAGTTCGGACTTGGTACAATCAGGCCCACATTTTCAGTCCTTCAGTCTCACTATCCAGGACTTGTGCTTCCAATTCTTGGAATATCAAATGGTTATTATGAAACTAAAAAAGCAGGCCAAGGATCTGTGCTGTTTCATCACCTAGACTGGACCACAGAGAAGGTGGCAGTGGTGGCAGTGAATGGGCAATGGTGTCATTTCTGCAGGAGAAATAGATTAGAAGCAATACATTTAATGATTCCTCTCCACTGGACTGTAGCAAAGGCCAAAATAAGACCTGTATTTCTTCAGGATATACTGAAAGAGGGACATCAGATTCTTGGAAAAAGCTCAAAAGGAGGTCACATATATGCTTTCCATATTCTTTTGGCTCACGAATACCATAAAACAAATTATCCTTCTGTAGTTTCATAAAACATGTACTCATTGCAGTAGTAATCTTGTCAAATGTTACCACTTGCAAAGTAATATATGGGTAAGCACCCATGTAAGCTCCTTGTATTGGAAGAAACACCTTCTGGACCCCTTTACTTCATTGTTTTCACTCCAAGACTATACTAGCTTGGAGAAAGACATTAACTTTGAGTCTACATATATCCTTAGAATATGCAGTGAGCAAACAAAGAAACAATGCATTGAGCAGGCATGTGCATTCAAACAAAAAGCATGCAGTTCTTGGTTCTGAGTACCTGAAGTGATACCAAAGATGTGACAGAGGGTAGAGAGTCTGGAATGCTTTTTATTACAGATGAAAGCAAAAGAGGGGCATATTCTAAATGGAAAAGACCATGTCATAGAGATAAGAAAGGGTTACTCTTAACAGAATTAATGGGAATAAGGTATGTCCACACTGAAAAGTACTGACTGCTCCCCAGATCTCTGAAAGTACTTCTTCATGGAGTGAGTTGTGGACCTCTGGAAAAAGAACTACTGGAAATGGTGCTGGAGAAGGAATATTAAGACATTTTCAAGGGCACAGAACAGGAGTGAAATGCAGACAAAGCAGGGGGCTGTAACAGAGATTCACCAAGCTCTTTTTAAGATGATAGATGCACTTAATCCTTCCAGCATGCTGAATGATGTATTTGAGGTCAGCATGCTAATGGGCAGTATCTGGTGATGTGGCCCTTACTCCACAGTGATAAATCATCCTTTGTCTTGCCCATTTCACAACTAGCTAACACCTCCTTGTCACTTTTCTCCAACAGGAGTGATGCTATCAAACACACTCCTACACCCCCTGTCAATTCAAGGAAGCAAGCATAAGCCTCATTGTCCCATTCTTATTGGTCATTGCCTCCTGCAACACCAAGGCCCCCAACTGAACTCTAGTCATAGAAAGGGCTTCAGCTTTCTGAGTCACAGAGCCAAATCATTCTGACTTGAGAGGAAGCAATGATGTAATCTAAAGAATAGTGCTAGTCAACCATAATTTGAGAACTCATCATGTAAGTCAGAAGATGTGAACATCTTCACATTGGAAAGGCTTTACAGATTCAGGACCAGTGGCATTGGAAAGAAAAAAAGACTGAGCACATAAGAATTGAATACTGTCTGCACAGTAGCACACAATAATGCATCATTGTCAGCACAAAAATAGAAAAAGGTGTACTCGGAAGGATGCTTTAGCACACCGTTTGGAAATCTGACAACACAGCACCTGCTTTTAAGAGTAGATGCCAAATCAACACCACAGTGACATGAGCACAACTATAAAGCAAACCAGTATCCATCTTTGATTAAAATAAACACGTGAAAGTACAGCAGTTCATCCATGTTCTACATCCAAGAGTGCATCTGTTTGGTTTCACAATTTAGCAGAAGGCAGTGACAGAAAGTACCAGCTACATCTTTTGTTAAAGCATACAAAGGGGCAGCTCTGGCCTTGAATATAGTCCACAGGAAGTGCAACAAGCAATGATTAAAAGGCACAAGACCTACAACTACCACTGCACACTTCATACATAAAATGACAAATGCTACAAGGCATGCATGCAGGCTTAACACTTTAACAAAATATTATAACAGTGTATTTAACAAAATATTACAATAGAATATTGTACTCTCATGTAATAAACTGGCTAACAATAACAGTTCCTGACATATGTTCCCATTGGGCATCTGATGATGCCACAATAAAGTATGCCAGTTTACCAGCCTGAGGTCCATCTGTCAGAGCCTATTTTCCATTTAGCACTATAGATAACATTTCCCCATTCACAGCTGTCCTGTAGCAACAACGTTATGTAATGCAAGAGCTATCTAGCTGCTTCTGGCTTTTAACTGTGCTTTGAGTAAACATTATTTTTTACTTTTTAGTATTAGTGAAGGCTTACTGTTCCAAAAGAGCATTGCTTCATCTTTGAATGGAATTGTCAGTGTGTGTAGCAGCATGTGAAACCTTTATCTAACAGAGAAAGAGAACTCAAGATTTGCGTTTTTACTTCTTAACTCTGGACTGTGGACTTGCAAACTCTTCTCAAATCTGAAGCACCAAACCATTTTTACAGGGACCGTAGAAAAGGTAGAAGACGGCCTACTCACAGTTATCCTATTTTGTCATATTAACACCCTTGTACTTCTCCCAAACTTCCTCGGGTTTCTACCCAGTCTCATTCTTGCTGTGTCCTCCCTCCTCATGATTCCTGTATATTTAATACATGTAATATATAATCAATATTAATGTAGAATTTTACACTGTAGTGTGCTACTGGGAACTATTCAACTACACTGTGGTACTCTGCCTTGTACAATTTTAATTTTTTTATGTTAACTATTATTCTGTTGACAATACTTTGCTGTAGTTATATACATTATATAGTTATACAGAACAGATTCATTGGTCTTATTTAACTTACAGCCAAAAAAGACCATCAAGAAAGTTAGCCATATATATAAACTCTTACCTGAACAGGATCAGGCCCTGCAGCTTGTGTTTCCCAGCCCATGACTCTTAAGTTTCTACCTAAATCCCTACTTCACCTGAACAGTGTATTAGCAAGGTACATCACAGATGTTCTCCTATTTACAAATGTACTTTATTTTTTCTGTGGATTGAGCCTGCAAATGGTCAGTTGTGATTAATGTTCTATTCTGTTAATAAATGGAAATAAATATTCCTTTTCAGGTGCTGTAAACTAAATATATGGTATTCTGCTTGTGAGTTATCTGTAACTACTGCATATTCTTAATAACATAATAGTAATAGGCAATGCTACCATCCGCGGTGGTGCAGCGGTAGCGTTGTTGCCTCACCACAAGAGGTTCTCCTTTTCGATTCTCGGCTGGAGTGCGGGGAGTGCCTTCTATGTGGAGTCTGCATGTCCTCCCTGCAGTTGGGTGGGCATTTGAAAGACATGCGTAAATGGGCGTGCCTTCGTTGAAGGTTGAATGTTCAAGCTGGCACCTTGGCATTCATGAAAATCTACTGCCAATCATTAGCGGACCGGAGTTCTGCTGTGGCGACCCCTAACTGGGAAAAGCCGAAAGACAAACAACAACAAAAACAATAGACAATGCTCTTTAAAAAGTGGTAAGGTCTCTTTTGTTTAGTTCTGATTAGAATTATTCTGTTATCACCTATTTCTTTGTAGTATAGTTTTCTTCACTGTTCGTTAACTTTACTGATGTATGTGTTTTCCTTTTTTGTTCTATGTTTTACTCGAATTTTCTCTTAAGTAACTGTTCCATTTATTCATGTATAAAACCTTTTAAGTGATATTTTATTCATCTTTTTTAAAGGGTATCCTTACAGCACTGATGTAACTGTTAGTATCTGCCCTTATATGGTGCAAAAGGTTAAAGAAGCTTAAATCTGTGCCACCACCATCAAACATCTGAAGGACAGGGGATACATGCCTTGAACCCCCTTAGTGATTCAATGAAATATGTATACAAGGGGTTGGGTGACTTTAAGATGTTGTAGCAAATGCACACAGTGGCTTGGGTTATGAAAGCACCTGCTGTAACCAAATGAGGTTTATACTGTAAATCTATAGAATACAGTTATAATCACTGGCTCTCTAGGATGTTATTCACCTCAGTCTGGGCCTAATGCCCTTAAAATCAATCTTACCAGTAGCAGCTGAGATTTAGTCAAACTTTTTGTATACAAACTCACACACACAGTGTTTCCCAGGAGATGCTACTGATCCTCCTTGTGGATAGCATCCCTTTGCTGTCTCCATGGCAAATGCTGTCATCAACCAGACCACTGTACCATTAAGGTTTCAGTCACTGAACTCTCTTCCAGTGAGCCCAGCAACAAATTATAGCAGGTTGGCAAAACAAACTGGTTTCTCATCAAAATGATAGATGTTAGCAGTCACACCGGTGCTGTGAGACAAATGTTTGTAAAATAAATGAGGTACCAGCTGTAAACATTTACAAGTGAATAAATGAACACTTAAAAGAGAAAAAAAAAAAAACAGGAAAAAGATAGAAAAAGTCAAGTAAAAATATAAAAAATGTAATGAAAATTTTAAAAAGGATTCTATTACGCCATTTAAGGATATGTGGGAAAAATAAACAAAAGACAATACAAAAACTAAGGAGCTGGAAGCTTTTGATTATGGATAGTAAGATACACAGAGAAACTCTTTCTAGTCTTTTTAGCTTTATACATAAGTCAGGCATATTTTTATCACCTAGAGAAATTGTGGACCATAATTAGTGAAGAGTAGAAAGAATTAATTTTGGAGAGGAAGAGGCCAAGAGTTAAGTTGAATAAGTTTATTATTTACATAGAACAAGATGAATTAGTATTGCCTGATTTGAAGGCAAGAGTATGATTCTGAATACAGGTTCTTAAAGAGAATAACAACAACCGTTCAGAACACTACATTAATAAAGCAGCAGAAAGTATTCTAAGAAGTAAACTTTCATAACCCAAGCCACTGAGAACAGAAAAAAGAGATTTTTATCAATACGGATTACTAGAGATAGGGGTATAAAAAGTATGCAAGAAGGAGCTGAAATTTTCTAGAGAAAATTAACAAGGGTGCCAAGGTTTTTTGGAGCAAATAAACAGAAATGGAAAAGTAATAAGAATGGGACAAAGTCAAGCAGAAGCCTGGACTGCAGGTTATAGAAACTGCCTTCCCTGAATAGAGGGTAGACAAAGAGAAGGGGGCGAGTGTTTGGAAAATGCAAGACCAGCTTTGTTAGAGTTTTTTCAGTTGAGTTTAGTACATAGACTGCTGTTAAAAAAGGGTAATTAGTAGGCGTATAAAATATTCATTGATAACTGTAAGAATCAATACAAAAGGGATAATTAGCATATACAAATTCCATGATAATTACAAGAATCAGTCAGAGGAGGATAAAAAAGATTAGAAAAAGAGAGAATGGAAAAGAATTGTATAGAGGTCTCCATACAGGTGTTTTACCAAGTGAATAGAAAAAAAGCTGTAGTTCTTCCCCTGCATAAGGGAGTACCTTCCACAGACTCAATGAATTAGAGACCTGTAAGTGTGACCAGCATCATATGTAAAGCCATGGAAAGACTTATCATGGAATTAATTAATCATGCTATAGGGAACCTCAAAAAACTGGACACATCTCAGTCTGGATTCATCAAGGGCAGGTCATGCTTACTCAGCCTGGTGGAGTTTTTTGAAAAGGTCACTAAAGCAATGGATGAAGGCAAAATGGCACACACCACATACCTCGACCTGGCCAAAGCTTTTGATACAGTTCCCCTCAGGCATAGTAGAAAGCTTAAATAAACTGAGAATAAACCCCTGTGTCACTCACTGGATTGCTAATTGGCTCACAGATAGGACACATAAAATACGGGAAGTTATCTGTACAAAAAGAACAACCACCAGTGGAGTCCCCCCAGGGTTTTGTGCTGGGACCTCTCATGTTTAGCATCAATTTTTCTGTGGTTAAAGCCAATACCAGATGGCTCTAGCTTACTAAGTTTGCAAATGGCTGCAAGCTAGGAGCAGTCATTGAATCCCCAAATGACTTAGCCACCCTGTATGAAGGTTTGTCTCAAATAAATAACTGGTGCCAGAATTGGGGACTGAAACTAAATGCTAAAAAATCCTTTTTTATTTCCTTTTGGAAGGCTTCTACCCCAGGGAACTATCACATTGACAATGTGCCCCTAGGAGTTAACCCAGTTGTTTGGGATTTGGGAACTTATCTGGGCAGTGACCTAATTTTTGACCAACATGTGTCTGTTATTGTAAGAAAGTCCTTCTATACTCCACAGCTTATAGGCAAAGGGATTGTGTCAAGATCTAGGGATGTCATTGCCCCTTCACTCAGCCCTCATAAGGCCAGTCATTGAATGTAATACCCTCTTTGACATATCTGTCCAGACACTTGCATCAGCACAGTGGTTTGAAGGGACAAGTATATCTCACAGAGCATACCACTGCTGTGGAACAGACTTCCCTTCCATGTAAAACAAAGTTCATCCCTGTCTATATTCAAGCACAACTAAGATCTGTGGATGAGAAACAGAAAATATGCCCCAGCATTGCTGTACTAATGGGCAGAGGCATCTCCTAAATTATTTATCCCAGACATGTGTCCTCTCAAATTAGAATATGATTCCAGTTATTCTCATTAGAGGCAATATATAATTATTGACCATAAGATAGGTAAGGCCAATTTATAACCCAATGGGAAAGGTTATTTTTAGCACAAAAAGGGAAATTGGTCAGAATTAAAATGGCCTGCAATGGCAGCTAGCATAGTACTTACCTATGAACCTGTAAGAGTCTAAGGACATCTGCATGGTTTCACAATATGTGACGAAGTACAGAAGGCATAGGATTTTTGCTTGGAAGTGTGTGTATAGGTGTTTTTATATCCCAAGTAGATTTCAGAAATGTTGTTCCTCAGGTAGATAGCAAGTGCAGGAGGTGCAATGTGAAAGTGAGAGGTAGCTGAGAACATGTGAGGTAACAAGTTATCAAATGTTAAAAATTCCCTGTAGAATACTATGGCTGCCAAAAAAAGAAAAACAAGTACTAGAAAATGGAAATAAAAATGTAAACCAACTGTAAAGGAAGTAAGGAATATTGTAAAGGAGATAAACAACTGGAGGCGAGATCTTTAGAAAAGGGAAGGAGCAAACTGCATAGAAATCAATGGAATTTGTGGGAACAATACAAGCAGAATTAATGTTCGACAGGAGGAGTGGGGTTTAAGGGAAGGTGTGAACTGCGCAATTTATGTAATATTGGAGTGAATGAAAATCATTAAAAAGAAAACATATGTATGCTGCATAAAGGTAACAAAGGAAATGTTGATGACCTTCCATTTCCCTTGTGATTTATTTAGAGAACCAGCAACTTATACTGTTGGCTAAAGATACCATGAAGGATCTTCCTGGCCTGAGGGTCAGCCATCTGTGAAGAAAAAGGACAAGAAAACCCGGTCTGATTCTTCGTCTGTACCGCCTCCTCTGGACGTTTCTCTTGACGCTGGTGAAAGCCTAGAGGATCATCTGGTTTCTTACTGATTCCTCTTCCATGACTGCTTCAGAAGCCAGCATGGATCCAACTCCACACATGTTTATGGAGGTTTTCCAGAGGTCTGCTTCAGATGTATAGGGGGAACTGTGGCTGGTTATTACCGAAGAGCCCAGGGGGGTTCCTCAGATTGTAGTGAGGGAGGAGGTACTGACTACCATTATAGAATGTCATCAGGGTCAGAGCCACCAATTTTTTTTTTTTTTAAGACTGATGTCCAACTTGAAAAAAAAAGTCTCTGCAAGAAAAGGGCAAGGCCTTACAGGAGATGAAGCATATTTCATATTATCCTAATAAGCCTGCCTTTGTGGGATGGGGAGGCCTCCTTCAGCCTTCTGAACATGAAGGACCTTTGATTTCTTCGACAAAAGAAAGACAGTATCAGTGTCCGAGATGAGAGCTCTTCTGCTGTCTGTTCAGGCTTTTCATTCTCTTTTCCTTCCAGGGCCCCTCAAGATTCTCCAAGACAATACCCCAGTGATGTGGTATGTCAACAAGCAAGTGGGGACAAGATCTTATCTCCTATGCAGGTTAACCCTTCAGGTTTGGGAACAAGCTATCCAGTATCAGGTGACCTTTCAGGCAGTTTACATTCTGTCAAATAAGAACATAGTGGCAGATTCTCTGAGCAGGTCCATAACATAATCCAAGGAGTGGATGCTTTACAGGGATGTGTTTTTGGACATTGTCCACCAGTGGGATACTCCTCAAGAACACCTATTTGCCTCCCCTCTGAACAGATAACTTCCTCTATTTTGTGCCAGAGCCCCGTGACCTCTGGCCTGGAACGTGGACACCCTCTCTTTTTCTTGGAAGGGGATGTTTCTTTATGTCTTCCCTCCCCTTCATCTCATTCCAAAAGTCCTGTTCAGGATAAAACAGGATGCTCCCAAAATCTTACTGGTGACTGCCTTTTGTTCCAGACAGCATTGATTCCCTCTTCTTCTGCATCTTGCCAAGGACAGTCATCACAAGTTATCTCACAGTGTGGACTTACTCACACAAGACAAGGATTCTCTCATCCATCCCCACCTGCCCATTCTTCAACTGACATTGTGGGTGATAGGGTTTTGATCCCCTATAGGCACCTTTTTTCTGAGGATATGCTTCAGGTCATGCAGAAGGCTGGGATACCCACTACAAGGAAATCTTACTTATCAAAATTGAAAAGGTTTTCTGTTTGGTGTCTTTCTCATAACCTGGATTCACTTTCTGTGGATGTTCATTTGGTTCTCTTGTATTTGTGTGAATTGCTCAATGCTGATTTGGCATTCTTTGGTTAAGGCTCACCTATCAGCTATATCTGCTTCTCTGCCTTTGACTCAGTCTTTAGCCTCTAGATTTGAGGCCAAACAGTTTCTTAAAGGTGTCCTTCAGATTAGGCCTCCCAGGAAGCCTATCTCTCTTTCCTGGGACCTTTAATTTTGCTTTAGAAAAAATGACTCGGGCTCCTTTTGAGCCTGCTGCTTCAACTTCTTCAAATTATTCTTGGAAGACTGTTCTTTTGGCCCTTACTTCTGCCAGATGGGTGTCTGAGCTGCAAACAATTATGGCTGTTCCTCCTTTTTTAGTTTTCCATAAGGACAGGGTATCCCCTTGTACTAATCCTTCTTTTATGCCCAAGGTGGTTAATGAGTTGTCTCTTAATCAGTCTATGCATTTGCCCACTTTTTTCCCTTCTCCACAGTCTGCTAGTGAGAAGGTTTTGCACACCTTGGATTTGCATAGACAACTCAGATATTATTTGGATAAGACTAAAGCTTGTTGTAAATCTGAACAGCGCTTTGCTATTTTTTCATCCTAGGTCTTTGGGTTTGGTTGTTTCTAACCAAACCATCTCTTCTTAGATATCTAAAGCCATTTATTTTAGCTAGTCTTTTCATGGCAAGAGCCTTCCTCCTTCTGTTAAGGCACAGTCTATTAGAGCCGTGGCTGCTTCTGGTGCTTTTTTCAAGGGTTTGGATACTAATTCTATTCTTGAGGAAGCTACCTGGACTTCTGTGCATAACTTTACCAGGCACCATAAGTTGGATGTGATCTATAGGGTCAGAGCTGGCTTTGCTGGGGCCATTCTTCATTGCTTCCTGGAGGGTTCTGCTAGCCTTTCCTCCTCCTAATCTTCTCCCTGAACTATTACAGACTCCCTCTTGTAAAGAATACTGCAACAGTGATATGGACAGACATATTACACTTGTGTAAAATCTTTCCATGACAGTAGATGTCCTTCTTTTCACTGTTGCAACATTCACTCACTCCCTCCTGCCCCTGCTCTTTTTTCCTTCTGGAGGTGTTTGTAAGCCTACTAGTGTCCTTGGACTGTCGTTCCTACTGGGGCTTTTCAGTTCTGAGGATGGTACATCAGGATGTCAACTTTATGCCCTATGCTGCACATGGGGAGCATACGTGTGATGTACAGCGTACCCATTACAACCTAAAGGCTTTAGTATACTGGTCGGGCATCAGGATGCCCTTGGCAGGGGATCCCTATTGTAAAGAATACTGCAACAGCGAAGAGAAGGACATCTACTATTATGGAAAGATCTTACACAACAGTACTTTATATTTTTTATGTTATTGTGCATGTGCCATTTGTAAAAATGTCCTGTTTAATAAATATGTTTAAAAAATAAATATAGTAATTACATGAAAAATAATTTATTGTAAAAAAGACAGTTGATAAAATAATTCTGACTGCAGTTAAACTGATCCTACTAATTTCTACAGAAGCTTGTTGACTAACCATCACTGTGTTACTAAAAATATTCAAGAGCTCTAGATGACTCACAGGCAGAATATTGGAGACTTAGCTTAGAGTCAAGAGAATGTAGGTTCAATTTTATCTTTTCTACAGTCGCTATAGAAAATGCTTTGCTGATTCAGGTTTGAAAAGCATTTAAGCCTGTATTCCAGACTGAAGATGTAAATACAACAGTTTTGCTTCAGCTACTAATGCCAAGTAGAAATTTCACAAACTCCGCCCCAAAAAAAAAAAACACAGAAAAAAACAAAAACAGCCTAATTATTTAGTAATTCATGGTTAGTGTGCTTTTAGAACCAAACAGAATTTCACTTTTAAGCCACGCTGTTAGAGGACACAGATTGCTCCATTCCAAGATGAAGTAATACAGCTGTTGAGAGAAAGCAAGTGTAAAAAGTAGTTATAAATTCAACACATTTAGTGAAATAAATAACTACTAACATTTTTATATTTGAGAAGCTATTATTGTCCTAAAGCTGTCTCTTTAGTTTTATTGTTATATAGAGTGTCCTTCATTAGTCCATTTCTCCTATGCTCCACAGTGTTGGATGATATGGTTTGTATTTTAGTAATTAGGACAGGTGCGTATTAAATATAAAGAGAATATGCAAAACCATATTTTTTTTCTGGTTTTGGATTCACAGTCAGCTACCATAGATAATGGAATTGTAATTGAAAAAGCGACATGGAATCTTTGCCTACATTCTTTCAGTTGCAGAATTCATTATTCATTCATTAATTCTCTTCAGAGTTATGTGAAACTGAACACTATCCTGGCACAGTATACAGAAATGATTCCTGAATGCGATTTCTGAGTAGGATGTCAGTTTGTTGGATATGCATGCACACTTACATTCTTACTTGCGCACATAAATTTTTACTGACATGCAGGAAATACCTAAAGTTTAAAGGATTGTTTGTTCATCTACCAAACGTCTTTGGGATGTGGGAAGAAATTAGTGCATGCAGCAGAAATCCATGCAGTCACAGGGGAAACAGACAAATACTTCAAGGGTCATACTCCAGCTGAGAATTGCACTTAACCACTGGGAGGGGGCAACACTACCATCTGCACTGAAGGTGTTCATTAAACTTAAGTTCAAAAAGCTTATTTGTTGTTTTAGTATTTCTTTGGAGATCTCTCCACCTACAGTGCTTCCCCATTATTATTGTTTAGCACATCCATCCATCGTCCAGTGCATGTTGAGGTTCCCTGGGAGCCACTGGGTGGTATTCAGAGTTCCATGCTTAATGTGTAAAGAGAATGTACCCTGTGCCTATATTTTATGAGAAAAGAGTGAAGAAGCAGTGTTTATTTTAGAACTTTTGAGCTTTGACTAAATGCACAGTATACTTTTTGCATATCTTAACTGGCATACATTCACATGAAATGAGTGTAATTATGTATGGAAAAATTTGTATGTATGTAAAGTCTTGAACTTTGTTGTGTATTTTTGTCAAGAGGCAGCAAACATGAACCTGCATGTGTTTCTTTAGAATTTGCACTGTGCTGGATTCAGTCCCGCAGGACTATAGGTTCATAGATAAGTACTAGGCTAACTGCCCTTGCAGGACATTTTAAGCCTAACCAGTTCTCCTTTTATTGCTTGATTTAACCAATCCTTTTTGCTGTTAGATTGGTCTTAACCATCTCATGGTTTATAAGGATATATTTCCCATAATGAGAATAAACATGATCATAGCATAGATAATTTGATGGAAACCATGCATGGGATAAAGCATTAGGAGCTGCTGCTGTCTATTAGCATTACAGGAGGCCATCTTGGGGCTACATTTTGTATTCCCATCCACAAATCCAAGTTGTGTTTGAATATGGACAGGGATGTGGTTTGTTTTGTGTAGATGGGGGGCCTGCTCCAGAGCAGTGCTATTCCCTGTGAGATATACCTGTCCCTCCAAACTGTTCTGTTGATGTTGCAGAAGAGGTTTAGATCCCTGTACCAAGTATTTCTGATGCCATTTGACTTGCTGTATGCAGCAGATCCATCAATGTTGAATAGGAAAATGTCTTGTATGTCAGACACAGACCATCTCTTAGAGGTCTGTACGATACTGAATTTAGTGACAGTGCTTTGAGTCGATACATTTAAGATGTGTTGTTTAGGCCTTGTATCCTACTTTCCACCCTTCTGTAGTGTTCACAGGTCTTCACAAACCTTCATAAATCTGATCTGAATAGCCTTGAGGCTTGCTTTAATAAAATTGCCAAATTTGCCACTAAACTTCCCCATAGAGCTCACTGTTGTATAGCCCTTCAAAAACTAAACTGGATTGAACTCCCAAATTACTAGCCCTAAACCAGCTAATAGTAGCTCACTCCATTATTCATAACCCTGACTATTGCCCAGTCCTATCTAACCTCGTACAACCCTATTCCAACCTAACCTCACTCAGGTCTGCTGAAAAAGAATTGCTCAAAGTTGTCAAAACCCACAACGCTTATGGTGATTCTTTATATAGCTACTCCATAGCCAAAACTTGGAATTCCCTTCCCCAGCATTTGTTATCTATATCTAATGCCCATAATTTCAAACAGCTCCTTACAAATTATTTCTCCGTCTTGAAACTCACGTTCATTGAAACATTCATTGAAAATGTATCTGGCCAGTGGCAGGTAACTTTACCTTTGGGTTCTTTTCAAACCATTGGCACCTACACACATTTTTAGGACCATGCATACATGCATGTGTTCTTTGATTCACCCTCCTGATTGCATTAAATTATATTCTTTGCATAATACAGCACCACTTTTTAGAGTGTGTTTTAAATTTGTAGTTTTGAACATTTTTTTTCAGCAAGCATTGAAACAAAACATATTTTTTAATTTATTTTACATTTGTTGACCGGGCTAGTCAAAGTGGATATATGTCCTTTTTCAGTAAAGGCCCGGGGAGATGAGCTCCGAGGAAGCAAAATACAATCACTTATACAAAGGATTAATCTGTATATTGAACATTGCAGGTACAGAACAGGGACAAAATCACATAGGTCATTTGTTCATAGCATAGTGCTAAATATACAGGTACAATTAGTGCAATACAAATGTAGTTGCAATACATGTAAAAAGATAGCAGCTGAGTTAAACAATATAATAGTAAATAAGCTGGCATAAAGAAAAAAACCAGTAGGAGCTGTAATATACAGTATAAGAGTAAAACTAGTCCCCTTAATGAAATTATGAGGATGTGAGTAAAAATATTTAGAAAGGTCTAGGTCAGTTGTTTCTAAGAAAAGGAATAGGACTACAGGGAAGAGGAGAGTAGGTAGATCCAAGTAAGAGAGGTAGTAGATCAGTCAGGTTTAGTACTGGGGCATAACCAGTGTGTTCTGAGGAAAAGTTTCAGAGTGTTTTTAAAGAGTGATATAGAGGGAACAGAGGAAAGTTCGCAAGGAAGAAGGTTCCAGGATTTTCCAACAGTATTAGAAAAAAGAGAGTCCCCAGCCCTGTTGTTTGATTTACAAATATTTACAAGAAGTCTATGTGATGAGTGTAAGGTCTTTAGATTCAGGGATAATGAGGGTCGATAGTATAGGGGTATTGGTAGGATGGTAAAGGGTTTTGTGGGCAATGGTAAGTTGGTGGAATTTAAGCTGATTTTGTAATTCAAGCCATCCTAGTTGCTTTAGGTTAATACAGTGGTAGGTTCTGAAAGGGTTACCTGTAGCAAATCTAGCTATGTTATTGTAGGAATGTTCCATTTTATTAAGGTTGTTTTTAGAGAGATTAGTATATATGGGTGAGGCATAGAGGAGAGTAGAAATTAGATGAGCGTGAGCAATAGTTATTCTTGCTGCAGGAGAGAGAAAGGGTTTGATACTGTAGAGAGAGTCCAGTTTTCTATTAACAGATTTTAAGGTATTGTTAATATGGGTGTCGTTCTCCGGTTCAATTCTTGGCTGGGGTACCTTCTGTGTGGAGTCTGCATGTCCTCCTGTGGTCGCATGGGTTTCATTCGGGTGCTCTGGTTTCCTCCCACTTCCCAAAGACATGCTGCAGGTGGATTGGACACTCTAAATTGGCCCTAGGTGTGAGTGTGTGTGTGTGCCTTCTGTGGAAGGTTGGGCACCGGGCTGGCAACTCGACACTGTAAAATTGCACTGCCAATCATGAGTGGACAGGTGATCCGCTGTGGTGACCGTTAACCACGAAAAGCCGAAAGAAGAAGAAGTTAATATGGGTGTCGAAGTTAAGGCTGTTATCTATGGTGATACCTAGTAGTTTGGTAGTTGGGTCTGGGGATATGGAAGTACTATTGTTGGATGTTACTGTGAAGTATATTGGGGGGGGGACTTACAAGTAGGAGTGAAAAGGAAGAGTTTAGTTTTTTTTTGGTTTAGAAGGAGACAGCGTTGAGTAAACCATTGTTCAACTGTATGCATGTAGCTTGGGGGATTGCTAGGTGAAGGTCGTTGATAAATATAAAAAAAAGGAGATGTCCTAATATGGACCCTTGAGGGACCCCTATGTTGACGGGCAGATGGGTAGATAGAATGTTATGTCATAGCACGGCCTGTTGTCTGTTGTCCAGATAGGATTGGAACCATTTTATAGCTAATGCATCTAGTGACAGAGATTTGAGGATATTTATAAGTATCTGGTGATTTACCATATCGAACACCTTAGACAGATCTATAAACAGTGCAGAGGAAAGCATATTGAGGTTGCAGTTTTTGTTGATACAGTCAATGAAGGAAAGGAGGGCAGTAGTAGTGCTGTGGGAAGGTCTGAAACCATGTTGAGAGTTGGAAAGTAAGTTATTTTGGATTAGGTGGTCTAGCAATTGTTTATGGATGCATTTTTCCATGATCTTTGCTAGGGGAGACAGTAGGGCAATGGGACGGTAATTGTTGAGTTCAGTGGAGTTTCCTCCTTTATGAAGGGGGATAATGTGGGAGACTTTCCATATTCTAGGGATGTGTCCTTCACTGATGGTTATATTGATAAGAATAGAAATGGGGTAGGCAATAGATTTGGCTGCCTTTTGTATATATTCATTGGGTAGTTGGTCTGCTGAAGGAGTGCATGGTTTCAGTTTTTGGATAAGGGCAGGAATATATGTAGTTGGGACTGGTTGGAAGAGAAATGGAGGGGGTGGGTTAGTGATAGTGTTGGATATAGGTAAGTCCTGAGTGGATAACTGACTGGCAAGGGTTTGAATAGCTTCAGTGAAAAAGGTATTAAAGGTGTTAGCAGTCTGCTTGGGATTCTCTTGGTCTGTGCCTTGTGGGTTTGGTGTGATGGATTGATCTGGGTGTAATAATTGATTAATACTTGCCCAGAACTTTTGTGGTTGATTATGGTGGATCTGCTGGAATTGTAAGTAGTAATTTCTATAGTCAGACAGTACAGCTTTTTTAATTTCATTTCTTAGTTGCCTGTAGTTTTTCTTGATCTACTGGGTTTTTAGTTAAGCAAGATTTATTCCAGTATTTATTTCTGAGTTTGATTTTTTGCCTGGTTTCTTTTGAAAGCCATGGGGCAGATTTAGTTCTCATTCTTATAGAGCGCGTTGGGGCATGGTGGTCTAGTATGGCTAGGAAGTTAGAATTAAAGTAATTAACAGCTTCATCCAGTGGGAGGTATTATAAGGGAGACCAGTTACATGCTCTTAGTTCCCTTTGGAAGAGAGCGGGGTTGAAATTTTTCTTGGTTCTAATTGTCCTAGATATGGTTGGGTTAGGTAGATTGGTTTTTAACCAAATGCAGTCGAGGAAGTAGGATGTCCAAAAACACCAAATGATATAAATATAACAGCACAGGATCCAAATAATGCTAATAGCTAAGGAAATAGCTGAAAAGGCACTGAATCCAAATGTGTTGAACGGTTTAATAAACACACAAAAGCCAAATGGTAAGCGCTTTCGTCCCACCAATACAGAACTTTATCAGACATAGAACATTTAAAACAACCGGCATTTAAACAAAATTCAAATGGTCACATGTGAAAAACCATTTAAAACCACGCCCCCTTAAAGTTAAAAAATACAAATAACTGAACAATATATTCATATAATACATTCTGACAATAATAAATATGTATGAATGAATAGATTTAAAACTGAATAGATAATGCATGTAAAATGTATAAACTAAATAAATAAATACATATGTACATTACAAATAACCTCAATAAAGCTTTCAACCTCAATAATGAACTAATGGAAGTATTCCCATTAAGCCCTGGCCAATTGGCAGCATCTAACAATAGCTGCCAATACAACTCTCTTTTCTCCAGTAAAATGGACCAAGCACCCCCTCTTCTACTGAATTACAAAAAATTTAAATGAATGTGTTTCATTCTCAGAGAAATGTTTATATAATGCATTGGTCTCTTTCTGTTTTCTAATCTCATAAAGATGTTTGTATATACGATTCTTAAATTTTCTAAAGGTTTTACGGAAATAGAAACACTTACATTGTTCACATCTAGCACAATAGACAACCCTCTCAGTATTGCAATTATATCTACTTCTTAATTTTACTGTGATGTTATTAATTTCATACATATCCCCCTCTTTTATATGTTTGCAGAAATGACATGTTCCACACTTATTCATATATCCGCCATTACATTTCAGTATAGAAAACTTCTTTTCAAAACAATTTTTTAAGTTCCTTCCTTTTCCAAAAACCATTAAGGGTCCCCCAACAATATACTCCCCGGGATTCATGAAGCTCGGCGCAAGGCCGGCGTAAGGCTTGCGCCGGCGGTGCAGTGAATAGCCGGCGCAGTAGCGCCATATACATATTAATAAGAGTGCACCGGAACCACAGACACGTGCGTAGTGTACGTGAGCGAGCCCAGGTAGGATGCGTCTGGAGGCGTGTCTAAGCCGGCATGAGGTGAGCAACCTAATGTGCTGACAGCCACGGTCCGCCCATAATAGTAATGGCAGCAGCCAGGTCCCGTGCAGAATGAAACGCACGTAGAGTATGCAACATAGTACCCGTCCCAAATTAACGGAGAAGCAAATACAAGCCACGAAGGCATAAGTGTACCCGTCCAAGGAGCAAAGGATACGCATAAGACCGCGTTTGTCCCGCAATGCACCGTCAGTGCTTACACTCAGAGAAGGTGTACAGCAGCATGTCAGCACGCCACACCGACATAGGAGCAGCGACTAAGGTCACCACCTGTCCCACTTTGGTTGGGGCAGTCTCTCTATGGCCAGTTGTGTCCCGAAAAAACGTATTAAAAATGGCAGATGTGCTAAGATTGTAGGACACAATGATATCCCGTATTTAATGTAATGGTAGCATGAATTGGTTATTTCTGTAACAGAAATACCTAAATGACACAAGAAACAGAATAAGCAAGCAAATTGCCACACCAATAAGCTTTCATTTAGGCAAACAAGTGAAGTTCTATGCTATATAGTATGTGTCGGCCTGTAAAGTCAGATGTGAGTCCCGGAAATATCCCAGATTGGAAACTGGAAAAGGTGGCAACCCCAGTAGCGACATGGGCATGGTCACCAGGGTTACCTGCTGTCCCAATGTGCCATGGACAGTCCCTGATTGGACAGTTGTGTCCCTGCAACAATCGGAAAAATGGAAAATGACCTCCGATCCCCTGCCAAGAAAATTCCCGCAATATACATGTAATAGTAGCATAAAACATATACATTACTATATGAAACACAGACATGGCATAAGAAAATGAATAAGGAACCCAAATGCTTACAGAATAAGCTTAAAGTATGGCAAACAAGTGAAGTTCTGTCAACTGCACTAGCCGTGGGTATGTGTAGTCCTGCAAATTCAGAAGTTACCACATAACATGCCCCACTATGGGCATTGGAAAAGGTGCCAGCCATAATGGTCACAAGCAATAGTGAGAGTACATAGCCGGGTAGCTGTGTTGACATAACAACAGTAAGGAAGCAAGATACCTCAAACACAGGCAAACATGTGCATAGCAACATATCCCACACCCAGCAACGTCTCTGTTGCATACACTGGATGGCGTATGTTGAAGTGTAATATCCAGAAGCAGAACCCATGCATTCAGATGTAATACACAATAGCCTCATTGTACATGTCAGTCCCACCCATGTACACCTTTGCACCCTAACCTGCTAGCATCCGTGTGCAGCTATACACCCACACACAATGTGCATACCTGAAATGTGGTAAGATGTTTGTGTTAGGCAATGCCACAGCGGGCAAATACGTACCCCACATGTCACCAACCCACCTCAGGTACAGATATGTAAATGGCTGCATGTGAATGTGTCTGCAGAATGTGTACATCCCGCATGTGGTATGTACCCGTCCAAACCATATAGGTTTGCATACGACACGGTGCACATAACTGTACACATGTGGACAAGTCAGGTTGTTGGACCACCGCATCGATGATTAGCTATGCAGTGAAGTCGATCACATATAGCGGAACACGTGCCTACCAAACAGGACGTCCTAACAGGGTGCTACAGGCAAAGAAGGGGAAGGTGGGACATCACATGTGGAGAGTAGCGTTGCCGGACGGACAAATACACACGGTCAAGGTAAAGGACGGAACAACATGCATATGGCCGGATGGCTGTTGTTCGAAAGATATATATAGAAACACATATGAAGTGCCAGTTTAGACTCGAAATGCTATATAATGCATTGAATTGTACCGTACAATATGGCAGTAGAACTAAGCCTGCATGTAATTGGTGAAGCTAAGCTGTAGTGTGATGGAATTCTGAACCTGGCAGTAAGCAGTACAGCAGGCTTATGTCTGTCAGCATCAATTATTTGCTGGGTTACAGAACAATAAATGTATGTACATGCATAACATCACTCCTTCCCCTGAGGAGGATGGCCTTGTGAGCTCTATCGAAGATAACAGTACAACTCCTTACCAGAGAGACAAAGCAATGTATTAAGAAATTAACTGTCCACTGTATCGGAACAGTCTAGGGTCCTTGAAACAGCTACAATCACAGAAGGACACTGTAATTTACAAGGTGCCTTGCAAGGCTGTGTTATTCTCATGGGAAAACATTTTAAAAGCACGACCCCAGCACCCACGTATGTATAGACTATTGTGGACCATAGTGATGGAAATGCCCTGTGACCGACCACGTCAGTAAGGTGGGCAAAAGCTGATTGTAAACACTATATAAAGAAACTGCTTACTGTATAAAAGTTTTAAGGGCAAAACCCCCTTTCCATAAAAATTTT